>NC_142928.1:19654068-19679068 GCF_046866305.1 Octopus bimaculoides
TAGAAATGTATTTTGAAGTATCGGCTGCTACAGATGGCATCCGAAAACGATTCTATTGCATGTTTGAGAGAAAGACCTTAGTGAAATTTAGCATACACTAAATGACGAAAAAAAGCAACTTATGCGAGCAGAAAAGAATAAACGGTTCCTCTTTTTAACCGAAGGAAAAGTTGACAAAAAAGAAGAATCCTGTTCGGGCTATTTCATTCCAAGAAAATAAAAATCCTTATTTAACTGTTACTCGTCTAAAAACAGATTTTGCTTAATATGATACTAATGGTGCAACGGTAAATCAATTCATCTAGAAGATATGTGAAACTCTTTTAATACAATTATTACAATCACCCAACATCACACAGGATCTGGTTAACTAACAACCAAAATGCATGGAAGAAAGCATATCTAACACGTTCGACGAAGATAGTATCAATTTGATGAGCAATTTCGAAATATTGAGTATAAAAAATTAAGTTCTGTTTTCGGAGAGTTTCGAGATCTCATGGATGGTTTCGATTCTGGTATCTTTTCTGATCCCAAATGCCTTATTAACAGAAGAAATTGTATGCAAATCATGGAAACCACATTTTCGCAACTTTGGTAGCTTTCCTTCTTACTCATGCCAAATTGAAGAGCACTTGCAATTTGTTTGCACTGAAAGCACTCAGTCAGTCAGCGACGGTGAAAACATCTTTGAAGTTAAGTAGTGATGGTAAGCTACAACTTCATGTAGGTAATATTTTATTCTACTTTCATCCAATTGTTTATGATGCTCTATAGAATAGGGCCTCAACTTACCATTCCCAGCTTATCTATGATGGCAGTAGGCCTATAAAAACATGTTGGACAACAGTGAGTTGTACAGGATGCCCTTTGAACGGGTGATTAATCCTGGCCACTTAGAACGTAAAGTACCTATAAAGATAACGCGAAGCATCTCCACCATACTAACAATTACATCAATACACCATCCTGAAATATATCGACTTAATATTCTTAGTATATGGACTTTGATATAAAGTACTTAATATACTTTACTATAAAGTACTTCATATATCGACTTCAACAGAATGAAATGTAAAGTTGGCCTCGACAAGATTTGAACTCAAAATGCAGAGAAAGGGAACAAATAACACAAGGAGTTCTACCCGATGCTTCTACAACTCTGCCAATTTACCACCTTATATTTCCCTTAATAGGAGATGAAAACAAATAGTATGACGTCATACTGAGCCAGTGTTTAGCAATATTATAAAACATTGGCCTTACATTAAATCGCACATAGTGTATTTTTGATGTTAGGCAGATAGAATATTTTAGGTGAAGTGATTTAAGTCAGGGGATTAAATTGACAGAGGATAAAACTAGGGCTTTGGATGACTTTAAATGTTTCGAAACAACCAACTGAATTAAGTTCTTTTCGATTATCAAACGTTGATCGTTACTTGTATTCAACCATGGAGACAGACATACTACGGAAACTTACAAAAACCAAATTTCATTGATGTGGTAAACGAGAGGAAACAGTTTAGAAATTAAAACCGTGTATAACATCTCGTACAGCACTTCGAAACCGGACAGAAATGCTTCTATTTAAGTTAGCACCGATCCCGTCGGTATGTCACGTGATTTCCCGTACAATCAAATCATCGTTAAACTAAAAAGAAAAGTTTTGCTATAGTAAGAGTACATGAAAAATTTCACTGATATGGAGATCAATTCAACATTTTTACAGACCATCAACCATTTATAAACGTTATTGTTGAAGAGAGAAAATTTTCGCCAAGAATATTTCTCTGGGAATTTTGATATCCTGCGATTGCCGACTGGAGTTCATGAAAGGTATCCACAGTCCAGTTAATGTTTTGTCACATCAACTAATAGTAACAATAACAGGACACGTTATGAGGATGAGCATTATAAACGATGTGTCAGTGTTGTAATTACAACATTGTAATTACAAATGCAGTTAATTTGTTAAAACATGCGAAGGAGGACTCAGCTATTTAACTAATAGTAGTAGCATTGTAATCAGGTAAATGGAAAAATAAAATGATTGCAGCGTGGAAGACACATATCAACTATTCAAAAGCACACAAAATCTTAACTTCTTTTAAATAGCTATCATCTGTTGTCAAAATGTGGTTTCCACACTGCGATTGTGTTTGCTTTAAATCGAGGTCTCTCAGATCAAATCACTTGCATGGCATGTACACAGCGGAAAAGAAAAGAAGCTTAAAGAGAAATCGGGAAAAGTTGTAGGAGATTGAAATCGTCGATCCTTTTGCGCGAAAGACAAGAAGAAAATAGGCATTGACCACGCATTGGAATGAAAACAATAAAAGATGTCCGGAAAATGAAATATGGTGGCCCGAAACTGATGTAAATATAGAACGAAGAATTAGGAATTGTTTGATATAGGTAGCGCCTGAGCCGTTGCGACATACATTGTCTACAAGATCAAACATGTGAGAAGAACTACATGTAGATTACAAAGGCCATCCAACTAGTGGAGAATCACTGTTATTCACCATAGAAGGGGCATCACGCAGTTGATACCAAGTCATGAAATCATTTGGAACTCAGCATTTTGATCAGTAGCATGAAATTGATTTTTACCTTTTGTGGGATTCCAAGAAGAATTGTTTCTGACAACTGATCGCAATTGATAAGCTGTAAGTTTAAAGAATGTCTACAGCAATGGAGAGTATGACATCAAAGATTTACACCCAACTATGCCAAGAAAATGATCAAGTAGAAAGACTTAATAGAACTAATGGTGAAGTAATTAAGATAGCAATTCAAAAAGGTAAACCGGTGCAGACATAGGTGTGTGGCGAAAGAGTTCACTTCGTAGCCACGGAGTTTCGGGTTCAGTCCCCCTGCGCTGCACATTGGGCAAGGATCTTCTCTTACAGACCCTTAGCCATCAATGCCTTGTAAGTGAATTTAGTACACACACACACCCTTGCATACATACATACATACATACATACATACATACAAGCGCACTTGCATACATACATATATACATACACACTTACTTAGACACACACACACATACTCACACACTTGTATACGTACATACATTACATACATACAAAAATACCCTATTGTTGATGTTGAAATTCTAATGAAGGAGCCTTGGATCTAGGTTAGAAACCAGTTCTTTCTCTAATGGCACGAAATCTTGATATGAAACTGAATAATGACACACATATATACTTACACACACTCACACACATTTATATATATATACAGGGTGTCCTATAAAAGTGTACACTTTAATAGCCGATAATCCACTTAATTTTCATTTCTTTTAAGATTTAAACTCATTAGAAATAATGAAGAGAGCTAGACTAAGCTTTGAACAAAGCTCCTAAAATGCTACTGGATCGTTGAAAATGCAGTCTAAGTGCAAAGATGGTTTAGAAGGGAGTTTCAAAGAGATCCTCCTACACGGTTTACCATCACTGGAATAACAGATAAGTTTGAAGCAGATGGAATACTTCAGAATATCCAGAAGAAATATTCCTGAAAAGCGTGGGTATAGACAAGCCCCCAATATGCAAGAAAGGGTACTAAAAACATATTGTCAAAGCTGAAGAAAGTCTGTGTGGAAAGCAAGCGAGTCATGAGACAAGAATTTCAAAACTAAGCGTTCATCACATATTGAAGTAGTATCATTGGAAAACTTACATTCCAAGAATGGTCCAGGTGATGTGGAGCGCAGAGTGGAGTTTTGCAAGATGTGTGCAAGCTGCTCACTTTCCAACAAAGATTATTTGGAGTGATGAAGCTATATTTAAATTAACTAGCTCAGTTACCTACTCCAATTATACCTACTGGGGACCTGAAAATTTGCATTTTACGGAAGAACATCATGTTAATTTATCAAATGTTACAGTATGGTGCGGCATATCATCAAAAGAAACAATCGAACCATACTTTTGACAGCACTGTGGCTGATCCTATTTTCTTGAACTTGTGACAACTTGTATTCAAAGCCTTCGAGAGGACTTTGAAGTTGTGAAGTTTTATTTCCAGCAAGATAGGGTACCCCACATTGTCATAGTAATATAAGAGCCTACCTCGATGAGATTTTTACAAACAGGTGGATTGGACGAAGAGGTTCAGTAGCCTACCCTTTGAATTCACCGGAATTCACACCACTACACTTTTTCCTATGGTAATTCTTAAAGGATAAAGTTTCCAGTACAAAACCGGCAACAGTCGATGAATTGTGGGCGGCCATTGAACGAGAATTTCTTGATCTTTGCGATTCCATGGCTGCGCGTTATCAAGCAATGTCTGGACCAGAAAGAGCTTCAGTTTGAAAATAGTTCATAAAGATATTGAATTCTAATGGTAGATTCTATTAAATGCTGAAAATGAAATGTATTTTATAAGCATTCAATGTGTGTATATATTTTTATTAAATGCTGTGTGTGTGTGTGTGTGTGTGTGTGTGTGTGTGTGTGTGTGTGTGTGTGTGTGTGCGTGTGTGTGCGTGTGTGAGTGTGTGCGTATGTGTGTATGTGCGTACACATATGCATATACACGACGAGCTTCCACACGGTTTCCGCTTATCAAATTTACTCATAAGGCACTTGCCTGCTCGGAGCTAAAGTAGGAGACACTTAGATAATGTGCCGCACAGTGGAACTGAACCCGAAGCTATGAATTTTCAAAGTAAACTACTCGATTCCACAGTTATGCTTGCACCCAAGGAAAACATCTTCCACCCTATACCGAGACATCTGATTTGTTCAATAGGGACTACATTGCTCAATGTACCCCTCTTTATTTTAAGCCGATATTTTGTGTGTTGAGGGAGATTTCGATCCTGTTTCTATTAGGTTACGAAACTGTGTACTGAATGCCTTTATTTCTCGTTAAAATATATGAAATTAATGTTATTGTTGTTTAACAGAGAACTTAACACTGGAGTCGTAACATTGATAAACATTCATCAAAACATTAACATGAAAACATATTAAAACAGTACCGGGTTCTCATGTTATCATCTTCCCCCATACGTATTCTATTAGCACGTAGCATAATCCTTTGAATATACACAATAATATTCTTATGCATAACAATGTTCTGAAAAAGCTCTTCTGATGTCAACAAGCCAAGCTATACTTCCTTAAGGCAATCTAATTATTCAAGGCATAAATGTCTGTACAATTGCAGTCAACCGCGGCAAGCAGAAAGAACGTATTAATATTTGATAGATAATTGTCATCAATGTACAACATTAACATTTCAGATGGCGTTACATTGGTTAATCTATAGTTAAGATCTACGTGTGCATGGGTATACATACAAGTACGTATGTGTGCATGCATGTATTGTATACGTGTGTTGGGGCATATGTCTATATCTGTGTGTTAAATGACATCGCTTATACAAGGGCCTTTGTGCTTTTGTTTAAGTACATGGATGCGTATATGTGTATCTATCTATCTATCTATCTATCTATCTATCTATCTATCTATCTATCTATTTATCTATCTATCTATCTATCTATCTATCTATTTATCTATCTATCTATCTATCACATACTTTTATGTGTGAGCAAATGTGTATACTTGGATGTGCGTATTTGTCTGTATTTATGCGTTTATCACCTATGAGCTCCTACATATCTACACACACACACACACACACACACACACACACACACACACACACACACACACACACACACACACACACAAGTTTCAAAACTTCTGGAATGCAATTACTATGTCCATACATACAAAGATATATGCATACAGACATGCACGCAGATATACACATATATGTATATGTACATACATATGTGTATGGTGTTTGTGTGGTAGATAGATAGATAGACAGACAGATAGATAGATAGATAGATAGATAGATAGATAGATAGATAGGTACTAATTAGTTATAAGGATTCGATAGAACCTAGGCACATCAACGCGTAGGGCGCCAGAAATGGCTAGATGCGATAACACAAAGTTCACAGTCACATAAACAAGAATGAAGTTATCAGATGTTTGTAGGATATGTGTAAGAACCAAATCTAATTTAAACCGTCGATCCGACTCTGGGGTTGGTTCCAGGTGTAGTATAAGTATAAAAATAGAACACAAACGGCGTTTAAAATTTACGAAACGAGAACACGTCATTTGTTTCCTCTTTATACATACATACATTCGTAAATACATACATGCATACATACATCAATGAGAGAGACGGAAGACAGCATATGCCAGATGGGTCGAAACGATTGTAGTGATGAATAAAGATTTGTAAATTCCCCCTTCAGTCTCATTGATTACACACTCAACGAACACTGACTCAGTGAACATGCTTTAGCAGCAAACTACCAGGTGTATACCATACGATTTATCGACTACTAACATATATATGTGTGTGTGTGTGTGTGTGTGTGTGTGTGTCTGTGTGTATGTGTCTGTGTGTGTGTGAGAGAGAGAGAGAGAGAGAGGGGCGGGGATGACCACTAAGTGGAATCCTTTATGCTAGAAATCGACCATCAATATTCAGAATTTTCTTTATGCTAGGCCACTGGTTTTAAATTGGTGTTAATTAAACTAATATCCAATGTATCACCTTTATTATCATTATATATATATATATATATATATATATATATATATATATATATATATATATATATATATATATATATATATATTATGATTGACCGTTGATTGAACACTATTCAATTTTTTTTCTCCGTGCTTTTCTCCTTGTCTCCGTATTCTTTCTGTTGAAGAGCGTAGCTCGAAACGTCAAATACTTTCCGTATTCCCGAGCGTCATACTAATATATCCTTTTGTTATTTACACCACCTGTCCTCGTCTGTTGTTATTATTTGTATATTCTCCCATATATATATATATATATATATTTATATATGGTGGTTGTCTACTCCTTACACAGAGTTTGACCACCTCCTGCACCTACACCTTAGCCCTTTCATGGCGTCTGATGTGGCTTTTTAAACCAGACAGTGTTTTGAAAAAACACCCACACAGATTGCATCTCCGATTTGCACTACCAATATCCCGTAGTCTGGCTGACCGTTGGGGCAACACTGATGACTATGCAACCAGATTTCTTCTCCCGTCGCTGTCTTCTACCTCTCGCACTGCGTCCCTCATCTTTAAGCCTGTCAACTCACATGTTTTTTTTCCCCCACCTCTTTCTCTGTCTGCCCCTGTGTCTGCCACCTTTGATTATTCCCTGAAAGATTGTTTCGGCCATCCCCGATGCGTTTCTTTGCTGTTGTAAGAAGTTCCTCATGGGGCCCTATTGCTTGCCTTATTCTTCTTTTCACTCCCTCAGTTGTGACATGTTTTCTGTATGATATTCCCAAAAGTCTCCTGAAACATTTCATTTCTGTAGCCTGGCTTCTTCTTTCGATTTCTGCTCTCAGTGTCCCTGTCTCACAAGTGTACAGGAATAGTGATCTCATTAACCTAATTTTGGAGCTCAATGAGATATTTCTGAAATGCATATTTCAATATCAATAATATATATAATGTATGCGTGTGTGTGTGTGTGTGTGCTTGCTAGCTAGTTTACATTTTATAGCCATTTTGTTATATATATTCACTTATTTTAAAGCTGGTGCACCTGCATATCCGCAGTCAAATGACTAAAACACGTAAACGAAAATATATATACACACATACATGTATGCACTTTTATGTGTGAATATACATATGCATACAAATACATAATACATAGATATGCACAATTATATGTCTGTGCGCGCGCACTCGTGTGTGTTTATGTATACTGATATTTTATTTCGGTAGACCATTAATATAGAGGCGCAATGGCTCAGTGGTTAAGGCAGTGGACTCACGGTCATAGGATCGCGGTTTCGATTCCCAGACCGTGCGTTGTGAGTGTTTATTGAGCGAAAAAACCTAAAGTTCCACGAGGCTGCAGCAGTGGGTAGTGGCGAACTCTGCTGTACTCTTTCACCGCAACTTTCTCTCATTCTTTCTTCCTGTTTCTGTTGTACCTGTTATTCCAAGGGGCCAGCCTTGTCACACTCTTTGTCACGCCGAATCTCCGCGAGAACTACGTTAAGGGTACACGTGTCTGTGGAGTGCTCTGCCACTTGCACGTTGATTTCACGAGCAGCCTATTCCGTTGATCGGATCAACTGGAACCCTCGTCGTCGTCGTAACTGACGGAGTGCCACCAGACCATTAAGAGAACAGTGAAGCAAAGAGACTCGCCTGCATCGTGCTGGTGTAGTACAGAGAGCAAGTTTAGTCCTGAAAGAGAACATCAGTAGCGTCGTTTGTTAATCTTTCACTCTTGACTCTTTCCCTTCTTTCAATAGTTTTCTCCTGTTCCTTTGTATTACTGTGTCAGGAGAACTTCTCGTGCGATTTGAGAAAGATGTGCGAGCTTTGATGTTGGTTTGGTGTTGTATCAGTCGTGTTTGTGTGCGTGTGTGTATGCATATATATATATATATATATATATATATATACATATATATACGTACATATACATGTATGGATATACTTACATATATGTATAAACCTTTATAGATACATAGATAGATAGATGGATTGATATATATAGCGATATATAGATATATATACATATACATACATATATATGTATATACATATACATTTATGCATAAACATTTATACACACACATACACACACACACACACACACACACACACACACATATATATATATATATATATATATATATATATATTATATATATATTACAAATATATAGATGTAGATATAAATATACATACTTATATACACACAAATGTCTACAAGCTTACATGCACATACATACAGGTTGTTAAATTAATTTAAATCATATTTTTTGTGATATTAAATATTGTTTTAGACATCTTTATATTAAAAGAAACTGTTTTCGCAAACTAATTGTTTATGTTTTTCATTTATTTACAACAAATTTTACTTTGCAGCAAAATAAAACATTTTATAGAATTTCTACTAAAAGAACACATCTTTATTGTTTACAGTAACCATTTTCTACTTCTCTCAAATAATTTATATTACTGACGAATATAGCCTTTCTCAATTTTTAAATTGAGGAACTTGTTTTGCATATAATTTTCAATCATTAGAATAATCATGCCATCACATATTGATTCATCTTCTCTGTACACACGCGCGTGTGCGCAATCTTTTGACCTGCCCTCTTCTTATATGTTTTCTCATTAGCCTCTACCCTCCTCCTTAATTAGACATTGGTTTCAAATTTTGGTACAAGGCTAACAATTTCGAGATAAGGGGTAAGTCGATTACATCGATCTCAGTGCACAACTTCTTCTTCATAGACCCCCGACAGGATAAAAAACAAATTTGAGCTCGGCGGAATTTGAACTTAGAACGTAAAGACGGACGAAATGCCGCTAACGATTCTACCAGCTCGCCGCCTTCCATTAGCTATATATTAAACTCAGTTATACTAAGGTCTTTGTTTTTGGTCAGTTTTATCCTGTTACGATATTTGTACCACATCAATTAGAAATGTCTAGGAAATACGGCGTCCTGTTATTGATGTTTCTCTTAGTCGTCAAAAGGCTATGTTCTGTTCGAGCAGCATCAAAAATATTTAACTATGTTAGGTAAAGAAGGAGGAAGTAGTGGGGAAAGCACACCGTTCTCTCGTAGAAGCATTCGTATTTTAGTTTAGAAGGCCATCAATAAACTCAAGTGTGAGGAAAAATAGAGGCAAAGTGAAGACACTTGCCCAAGGTACTGCGTAGTGGAACTGAACTCTCTAATTATGTGGCTGAAAAACGAACTGCTGAAAAACACACACATGCCTGCACGTACAATAAATTCTAGCTGTCACCGACACGTCTGTTTTGCTGGTTAGGGGCTACACCGTTCAATGTATATCTCTTCACTTAATCTGATAGGGTTAAATAAAGTAGCACGGTGGAGTACATTGACATTTTGAAAGGAACACCAATAGCATTCTGTAACAAACCTTCAATAATCTTGTTCCTTCTTCTCTAAATGGTTGTTGTTCTATTCATTTATAGGACTGCCCCGGTGGAACTTCTCCTGCGGGGTGAACGAGTTGTGTAAGCCTGACTGGAGTTCGATTTGTTACTAATTCAGTTGCAAGATGAGTTTGCTTTATATTGCTAGCTTTTTTCTAATATTATTTATTTTTCCTTTCGTGTCTCAGCTGCACAATAGCTTTACTGTGCTTCAGAGAGTTACCACAGCCTCCTGTTTCTTTGCTCTGGAGTCTGTGCTGTCAGTTGATTATTCTGTACTTGCGCGAGCTATTTCCGTTTGGTGTCTTTTGGCTTTAGAGTATCAACAATAAGACAATTCTTTTATGCTCGGGAGAGCCTGGCCAACATGTCCCTCTCTGATTCAATCCCCTTTTGTTTAAATTCGATTGCAGATATTTGTTTCACTCTTTTGAGTCTATCATTCTTTCACTCAATTGCCTTTTATTCTCTGTGTTGTGCTTTTACTGCCAAGATTTTAGACGCGGTTGCATACATTTCTGCTCAGCGTGTTTAAGAACAGAGATGAATCACTAACAATACCCGTATTAACTGCTTAACATGGAGTACAACGTTGTAAATCTCAACCCGTGATCCTAAATGGCAGCACACGTATGTTTTGTGTATTAACAATTTTCAAACAAATTTCAATTGCATTTTCCTCATAAATACAAAATAAACGTAAAATTTCCATTCAACAAACATTATCATGTGGATATAATAAATGTAATCTGTAAAAAAAGAATTAATTTTGTCATTTCTTATTAAAATGATATAAAATTATATTTTATGTCATTTTATATTATATTTTGTGCTCTTTTTTAATATCCAAAATTAACTGCGTAACAAAAGAAAACATTGTTTGTAAATATGAAATAAAGATATATGACGGAGGAGATTTGAAATGGAAATATTAATTAATGCCAAAAATATTGAAAAATTACATTTTTGTTAAATTGGATAATCATACAGGATGTGAATTTATGTGATTGAAAAGCTGATATTAAAACAGTTTGTTGGTTTTTTATTTATGAGATTGCCTGCAGAAATCTTAGAGTTAATAGATCAGTCTGGTCATAAACACAACTATAATGGACCCGACTTTAATTGCTTTGTTTGCAAATGCAGCACAAATTAGCTTGCACATTAGAAACGTTGGGAAAATAAACGAAGCCAAAAGGTTCAACAGACCTTAGTGGCTGATAAGTTTAGTGCTTGGGTACAATAAAAATGTCTGAAGTTTCAGGCAAAGATGCATTGACAGAATAGAAAGAAATACGACGGCCGTTCGAAGTGAAAAGAAACAAAAAGGTGTATAGGTTAGAAGATGAAAATAGGAAGACGGTCAGAAGGTGAGCACATTGATTAAAAGCTGCAGAAAGGCAGGTGTGAGTTTTTGGAGGGGTGGCTGAGGAAGAAAAGGGGCAGTTGGTGTCAGAAGCACCGCGAAATATATTTAGAGACAGAAAGGCAATAGAAATTTTAGAAATAGCAGCAGTGTAGTATGAGTTAAGTGATCACTTCCGAATTAGTTTTGATTAAAAACATACACACATGGAAATACAAACGTGTCTCCATGCATAAACATGTATACAGCTAGTGATTTTACCTTCTACTTATTCTTAGTGCAAGTTTTGAAGAGTGCAGTTCGATTTTAACAGTTCTTTTTTTACTTTTTCAAAGCTATAATGGAGGTGACAAAGAAACGTATTTGGCATATTTTATTTTATGAGTTCAATAAAGGCAACAACGCAGCGGAAAGTGCGAGGAATATTATTGCAATATAAGGGGATCGAACAATAAGCGTAAATCAGCGTCAACGGTGGTTCCAGAAATTCCGAGCCGGAAGTTACAGCCTAGAAGACAAGCCTCGTCCCGGAAAATCTGTAAAGCTCGACGAGGACGTCCTACAAACCCTGGTGGAACAATATCCCATCGTAACTGTTGAGGAACTAGTAGAGAAGCTTGGATTTGATAATTCGACCATTCATCGACACCTGCGTGCCATCGGAAAAGTCAGCAAATTGGGCCAAAGGATTCCTCACAAGTTTTTCTAGTCTAATCGCGCGCAGAGAGTGAATGTAAGCTCTTCTTTGCTGTCACATCTCACGAGTGAACCTTTTTTGGACTGAATAGTGACTGGTGATGAGAAATGGGTTCGCTATACAAATGTCAAGCGCCGAAGACAGTGAATAAGGAAAGGAGAAACACTGGCACCCTAGGATAAAGAAGGTCTTCACCCACGTAAGGTATTGCTATCTGATTGGTGGGATACGAAAGGTTAAGTCCACTATCAACTTTTAAACCCAAACCAAACGATAACAAAGGAGATCTACTGTGAGCAGCTTGCGCGACTTAAGTCAGCTCTAGAAGAAAAACGACCGTCTTTGGTTTCAAGACAAAAGGTGTTCTCCCATCAGGATAATGCTCGGCCACTACATGCAGCGAGGATGACATTCCAAAGGCTGGAGTAGTTTGAATGGGAAACGATGCCCCACCCACCATATTCGCCGCACATTGCCTCATCTGTTTATCATTTATTCCGCAGTCTTCAAAATCATTTGTACGGAAAAAATAAGAATTCTGTAGACGAGGTCAGAACAGAACCGGAGGAGTATTTTTCGTTACGGACAAATGAATTTTTGAAGAGGGGCCTCACAAGCCTACCAGATGGATGAAAAAGCATTGTAGAAAATGAAGGACAGTATATTTTAGATTAAAAAAGAAGTATAAAAAATCGCATTACTTATGGGATGACTCTATATATATATATATATATATATATATATATATATATATATATATATATATATATATATATATATATATATATATATATATATATATATGGCGGTCAGATGTTGCGATAGAGGGATGTGCTAAAGAGAGTTATGAAGAACACCAGCACCCTCACAGATATCTGGAAGGAGGAGGCCCTGTTTACTTACACACAGACGCACACACACACACACATGTATGTATGTATGTATGTGTGTGTGTATGCATGCACATAGACAATGATGTATACATTCAACTATATACATATTTACCAGGGACATGCCCTCTAGGTCGGCGAGATAAGCAGAGCTTAGCCAGACAGAAGCTATACATATTAATTATCAAAAATAAACAGAAAATGATTTCCAAGTCGTTATAAAAATGCTAATGTAATGTCTGGCATTCAGTTAATGGCTATTATTCCTATGTTAGACAGACAAAACTATTTGCTGCCATTAACTCTCACTTTCTACGCTAACACGTAACCCGACTAGTCCCACGCGTCACGTGTTCATCGCCACATTACCGAAAATATGAAAATATTGAAATGATTTTAATAAATTTCATTACAATGTGTTTGTGTTTAGCTCAATCATTAGAAGTGTGCATCTGCCGCTCATGTTTGTGCTCCAAGAGATATTTCATTGTATGTTATGTATAAATTGTTGATGTTGTTTGCGTTGCTACTGATGTTGCTGTTTGTGTTGTTGTTGTTGCTATTGCTTCTGCAGCTGCTGTTGTTGTTGCTGTTGTGGTATCCCAAATCAACTCTGATCGAACCAAAATCAATTCATATTAGTATGAATATAGAGTGCCTGTGTGCACGCGATTGTGCGTTTGTGTTTGTGTCTGTCTATATACGCAAATGCATCTGTGTCAAAATTTAAGATATGTAACTTTTATCTACTTGTTTCACTCATTAGACTACGGCCATGCTAGGGCACCACCTCGAAGAATTTTTAGTCGAACGTATCGATCCCCAGTTCATTTTTAAAGCCTGGTACTTATTCTATAAAGGCTTTTGGCCGAACAGCTAAGTTACGGGGACATAGACAAATCAGCACCGTTTGTCAAACGGTGGTGGGGGTACAAACACAGACACAAAGACACACATATAGATGTATATATACACATACATTTATACGGCGGGTTTCTTTTAGTTTCCGTTTACCAAATCCACTCACAAAGCTTTGGTCGGCCCGAGGCTATAGTAGTAGACACTCACCCAAGGTGCCACGCAGTGGGACTGAACCTGGAACCGTGTAGGCGGGTAGCAACCATCTTACCACTCAGCCACGCATATGTTTAATATACTAATGTTTATGTTTGTTTTCATGCATATTTAAAAAAAAAAATTTTTTAACTATTATCTATCTATCTATCTATCTATCTATCTATCTATCTATCTATCTGTCTGTCTGTCTGACTGTCAGCTTGTCTGTCTATGTATGTATAACTGTTTAACTGTTTAACTTGTTTCAATCATTTGACTGTGGCTATGCTGGAGCACCACCTTTAGTCAAGTAAATCGACCCCAGGACTTATTCTTTGTAAGCCTAGTACTTATTCTATCGGTATCTTTTGCCGAACCGCTAAGTTACGGGGACGTAAACACACTAGCATCGGTTGTCAAGCGATGTTGGGGGGACAAACACAGACACACAAACACACATATACATATACATACACATATATAAAACGGGCTTCTTTCAGTTTCCGTCTACCAAACCCACTCACAAGGCTTTGGTCGACCCGAAACTATAGAAGAAGACACTTGTCCAAGATGCCACGCAGTGGGACTGAACCCGGAAACATGTGGTTGGTAAGCAAGCTACTTACCACACAGCCACTCCTGCGCCTATGTATGTATGTATGTATGTATGTATACACATGCATACATACATTCATACATACATACATACATACATACATACATACATACATACATACATTTTGTAAAACCATAAATACATTCTGTAAAACCATAAGTACTTCAGCCTCAAAAACTAAGTAAACTCCTAAAGAAACTCCACAATGTAGTTTGAGTCCTTTCATCACCCCTATTGCGTCCATTCTTCTAGTACCCTTTCCTGACCGATACATCCAGTCCCTTTCCTTCAGACTATCGAATCAAGAGAACACCATTCTTTTAATCATTAAGGGACCAACAGGAAAATCAACTGAATTAATCTTGCCAGTCTTAGAGGATGTGCGAGGGCTATGAGCATCGCTCTTCCTTACAACGAAAACCCCAATAACAGGGACAAAACGTTTTCTCATTAACTAATGATTTCACAGACTGAATTTCAGTTCTTACCCGGTTCTCATTAAATAAAAATGTCTCATTTTATACACTGCGTAAATTATTATATAATTATCTATTATATTATCATATTATATAGTTATATTATCAATGAATAATATTTATCAGGTAATTTTCAATGTTCAGCTATCGGCTACGTTTTCTAATATACAAGAAATCTGAGAGTAAGAATTACAAGAAATACGAGGCAATTTCCACATTATATAATATATAATATAGCTAGATGTGTTACAAACACGCTTCATTCCCAGAAGTATATCAGGTTCCAAATAACTAAACTAATTAAACGAATAAAAATAAAAATTAACTTCAAAGTAAATCTATTAAGTCACCTTCAATATCTCTCAAGAGTTAAAGACAAGACCAAATTAATAAAGGTAACAGAGTATGCCGCTTTAAATGCAGCCTATCAAGACTTGAACACTAGATGAGAAAGAAATTACGTGGTGAATACTATTTTGTCTATGACATCAATTCTAGATAACAAAAGCAAAAACGGAATAAAAGAAAATGAAGTATGTATGTGGGCGTATGTACAAATATATACTTGTGCGCGCCCACACTCATATATACAATGCAATTCATATTTGTGTGGAGCCATGATTTATCTCTGCTCGTGTAGATATATAAGTGTGTATGTGTGTGTATGTGGATGCGTGTGTGTGTGTATGCGCGCGATTGCGCGTGTGTATGTGTGCACATTTTCTTGTGTGTGTGTGTGTTTGTGTATGTATACACACACACACACATAAACACACGGACGCACACATATGTATAAACATATACACACACCTTTCTGGTGATTCTCTGAAACGAGAAGAAAGAAAGTGTTAAATAAACAATTATCCAAAATTTTAACTACCTCCTTTTTCTTAATATATTTAATCTCTACACCAGTTCAAACAGTATATGTATGTATGTATGTATGTATGTATGTATGTATGTATGTATGTATGTATGTATAAGGCGGTGCTCCAGCATGACCGCAGTCAAATTACTGAAACAAGTAAAAGAATGCAAAAATAAAAGAATGTATGCATGCCATTGTTCAGTTTTATTTCAAGATTTCTTGCCAATAGAGAAAGAGCCGGTTTCTAACCTAGACCCAAGGTTCCTTCATTGGAATTTCAACAACAAGGTATTTTTGTTTGTATGTATGTATGTATGTAAGTATGTATGTATGTATGTATATATGTATGTATGTATGTATGTATGTATGTATGTGTGCGTGTGTGTATGTGTGCATGTAGGTAAATGTGACGATTTGTATGTATGTATGTATGTATGTAAATATGAAGATTTATATGCATATATGTATGTGTGTGTGTGTGTGTGCGTGCGTATCTGTGCGTGAGCGCGCACCCAACTGAACCTCTTCATCCAATTTCCTCCTGAGAAACATCACCCACCACCCGTCACTTCTTACTGCAGTATTCTCTTGCTCTTGTTAAATGTGAGCAGAACTACATATTTCACCAACCATTCCCTGATACCAGTTTTATTTTTTCTCTCGCTGGTACCATTTCACTTCATTCTTTATATTGGTCACCCTCCTATGCCACCAGCTTATCTCTCCTTCTCCACCATCAAATCTCTCTGTCCCTCCCCATTCACTACACCTGTTCCATACTCATACAACATACCCAACCACAAATCATCTTTACTTCTCTCTTTCACTCTCTCTCTCTCTCTCTCACTTTTTCTCTCTTTCTCTCTCTCTTTCTTTTCCCAGTCTATTTATTACTATCCTGCTAGTCTTCGCCCTCTCTGCAATGTTCATCTCTCTCTCTCTCACCCGCACATGACTCATATGCAGCATTATCCCGCGTTCTCTATATCCATCCCTCAACTTATTCCACTTTCTACAGTTCTCACCTACTCTTCCTTACCTTCCCTACTTATCTACCCACTGCAATACTTGTTCTTCATTATATTCACCTCCTTAACCATTCTCCGTCTCGAACCATCTCTCAATCTCCGATACCCTCTTACAACTTATATACAACCATACGTTCTGTTTTCCTGTCTCCACTTACTTCTCAATCCTATCTTGAATGTCTACCCTGACACCTAATCGTCATTATTCTTATCTCTTTTCCGCTCCACGCTGGTCACTCCCACCCTTTTTCTGTAATATGAGGAGCCATGTATTTCCCCTATGACTCGTAACTTTTCTTACTTCCTCTCTCACACTTCAGCTCTCACCTCCTTGCATACAGCCCCTCTCTCTCTCTCTCTCTCTCTGAGTACTATAGCTGCACTCAGTCGAATGGGATATTAGTTTTTCAAGCTGCAAGGCAACCTAACTAGTGTTGGTGCCATCAAAAATGTACAAATGTACTCAGTATACGGCGTAAAGTGGTTAGCATTAGGAAAAGTATCTAGCTGTAGAAATCACGCCGAAGAAGACATTGGACCACGATGCAGTCTTCATATCTCACCGATCCTATCAAACAGTGCAGCCTACACTGTAGTTGATATTTTTCGCCTCCAAGTACCTTTGCCAGCTTCACCGCATTGTTGACAGTCTCATGTTGAATATCTTCAGGTGAGAATCCCTTGTAGTCCTGGATATTCTCTGGCCACACCTTCCAGCATGCGATGAGGGTTTCCTTTTTCATGTCTTTAAGAGCAGCCTGGATGATTGACAGGCACGTTGCGATCGTGAAGTTACATACGCCAGTACTCCTTTAATATATTCTCCTCATTTTAACATACGCATCTCTTCTCTCCTCTCTATCCACTTAATACTACCACTACATTCTTAAATTTTCATTCACACCACAGGACGCCTTTGAATGAACAGCATATCGAATCTATGTCTCCACCCTTTCCATTTGTAACGACAACATATGAACTCCTATTGGAGTTTACATACCACTTCTACGAACTACTTTCCTTGGATAATGGAACTGCAACTATAACGTCATTCTCTCTTTTACTCTTTTACTTGTTTCAGTCATTTGACTGCGGCCATGCTGGAGCACCGCCTTTAGTCGAGAAAATCAACCCCAGGACTTATTCTTTGTAAGCCTAGTACTTATTCTATCGGTCTCTTCTTGGCAAACCGCTAAGGTACGGTGACGTAAACACACCAGCATCGGTTGTCAAGCGATGGTGGGGGGACAAACAGAGACACACAAACACACACACACACACACACACACACACACACACATATATATATATATATATATATATATATATATATATATATATACATACATACATATATACGACGGGCTTCTTTCAGTTTCCGTCTACCAAATCCACTCACAAGGCTTTGGTCGGCCCGAGGCTATATAAGAAGACACTTACCCAAGGTGCCACGCAGTGGGACTGAACCCGGAACCATGTGGTTGGTAAGCAAGCTAATAACCACACAGCCACTCTTTTACTTTCATTCTCATATTTCCTTCTATACTCCTTGTTTCCTTCCTTTTCCAAAATA
Organism: Octopus bimaculoides; assembly: GCF_046866305.1. Taxonomy (NCBI): domain Eukaryota; kingdom Metazoa; phylum Mollusca; class Cephalopoda; order Octopoda; family Octopodidae; genus Octopus; species Octopus bimaculoides. Next base: position 19,672,670 of record NC_142928.1, read on the forward strand.
ACTCTTTATATTGAACCCTAATATTTCCCTCTGTTTAACCATCTCGCATTGTTTCTGATGAAGGGATTTAAGATGATGATGATGAAAATAATGAAGGTAATGACTTCACAGCCAAAAAAAATTAAAGCTTTTCAGGTGACACCTCTTCAAGTGTTTTAGGGGATGTATCTTCCTGCAAGGCTTTCTTGATGGGCTTGAGGAACATTGTGATGGGAAGTTGCTGTTGTTTCTTCATGGTGATGAGCACAGTTTTATATGTCTGCATGGCAGCATCGATGGCATTTTTAAATTGGTGAGACCGCACCATATAGGGATCCCATGCTTCTGCATTCCCTTGCAATTCCTTTGCTGTCCTTAAAAGGTCGGAGAAATGTCTCGATTGTCAGGCCCACCTCATCCACTTCTTCCTCTGGATCTGGCGCTTCCTCCTCCTCTTCGCTGGCAGACTTAGTTAACTCCAACAAATCTTCGTCTGTCAGGGTTTCAGAGTGGGCATCGATGAGGTTGTTGATCTCATCTTGCGTGATGTCGTCAAAACCTTCGCCTCCAAGTACCTTTGCCAGTTTCACTGCATTGCTGACAGTCTCGTGCTGAATATCTTCAAGTGAGAAGCCCTTGTAGTCCTAGATACTATCTGGCCACACCTTCCAACATGCGATGAGGGTTTCCTTTTTCATGTCTTTAAGAGCAGCCTGGATGACTGACAGGCACGTTACGATCGTGAAGTTGCGCCAGTACTCCTTTAACTTGAAAATCACTTCCCAATCTATTGCGTCCACAATGTGTTCCGAATGTAAAGTGCCTTGAAAGCACGGATCACGCCTTGATCCATAGGCTGGATGAAGGAGTTAGCAGGGAGCACCAGTGGACAGGCAGCGGGTTTTTATTCTTATTCTTGAAGGCCCTCGGGTTCGCGAACTTGTAGATAAGTCCTGGTTTATTACACTGTGAGGTCGTTCAGCAAAGAATTGCAGAACCATCGAGGGAGAATACATGATGTCTGTGTGTAAAGAGAGAGAGGGAGAGAAGGAGAGAGAGAGAGAGAAAGAAAGAGAAAGAGAGATTAGCGCTAATGCACTACATTAAAGATAGTTAGTTAGCACATATATTCTCTGTAGACAAGCTGGGAATACGTGGTAATACTATTTGTTTACTACCACAGGAATAATTGCTTTTCGACTGCTTGAAATCTCTCTCCTTTAACCAAATCTTTGCACTACATTTGAACACTTAGCATCCTTCATTCTTACAACTTTGTTTCTGATCTCGATTCTTCAAAAATCATTAATTATTGTCTTATGTTTTGAAGTAGTCTCCCTATTTCATTTTTTTGTGATTCTTTTTAAAGCAGTTACTGCATCTCTTTTTATCCTTGTTTGAAGTGTCCTTGCATTAGTGAATCTTCTTTCTTTCAGTTTCTTTGCTTGTGTTGTGCTTGCTGAGGTGTTTCGGATTCCTTCGCATTAGATTTTCTCACTTATTTTCTTGTCTTTGTTATATTTGTGATAGAGCTTAACGTGCCCTGGCATAAGCCGTTCTTCTAATATTTTCTCGGTCTCGGTTTCGTAATCTTTGCTCCGGAGTTTGTAAGAAGCTTCGAAAGATAATTTCCTTGTCCGCAGAAAGACTTCTCTCTTCACTGGATAGCATTGTTGCTTTCTCTTTCTTTCGCAGCTCATATTTTCTTCTTTCACTCATTTCTATCTATCTATCTATCTTTGTCTCTCTCTATCTCTTTGTCTCTCTTTCTCTCTCTATCTGTTTATCCCTTACACAGTCACTGTTTCTATTTCATGCTTTTATTGTCTCCGTCTTCCACTACCCCTCCCTGTCTCTCTCTCATTTTCTTTGTCTTTCTCTCTCTCCCCTTCTCTCCCTCTTTCTCACTTCCTCGGCGCTTTCCTTCCCCACCACCACATCAACACCTACAACATTTAGTCAAATGAAAGATCTGAGTATACACACACACATACATACTTGCAACATGCATACATACATACTTGCATATATGCACGCGTACATACATGCATACGTATATGTATGCATACATATATACATGCATATATAAATACGTGCATGCACACATACATGCATGCATAAATACATACATACATGCATACATACGTACGCCCGTTGTCCGTACGTACATGCATATATTCCGGGGTGACCAGTTCAAAGAAGTTATGTCCAGCCACTTAGTAACATGAGCTCAAATAAATCTGAGAGTGGGTAAGCATTTAATCCATAATCGTAAGTCCGACAAAATATATGATGTTGGACTAACGATTATCAATTAAATGTTTATATATGTAGTGTGGGGGTGTAAGTGTAGGGGGTAGGTGTGTGTGCGCATGTGTGTGTGTCTAACAAGTAAGATGTAACAAAGTTATCTGTTACACACACACACACACACACACACTCACGTATATATGTATGCTTAGGTATATAGAAAGATAGATAGATAGATTGATAGAGAGAGAGAGAAAAAAAGAGAGAGACAGAAACAGAGATAGACAGACAGATAGACAGTAGTCAGTCAGACAGTCAGAAAGATAGATAGAAAGAGATAGGTAGAGAGAGACAGATAGACAGAGACAGACAGATAGACAGACAGACAGAGACAGACAGACAAAGACAGACAAACAGGCAGACAGGCAGACAGACAGGCAGGCAGGCAGGCAGGCAGGCAGGCAGGCAGACAGACAGATAGACAGACAGACAGACAGACAGACATACAGATAGATAGATAGATAGATAGATAGATAGATAGATAGATAAAATCACCCTTCTCTGAAGTGATGCTATCTCGCAACAGGTCAAACCTGCTGAAACAGAACTACAATCAAAGACATTTTCCAGAGTGTAGGGAAGCTAAAGCCATTTATCTAATGTGTCTTTAAAAACAATATGGTGTAACACTATCTCTACCAGGGGAAATAACAACGTACAGACTTTCTCCTTGGTTCGACACTTAGAAGATTTGTTATATTTACTTAATGGTGGCACAAAGGGTTAGTGTGTGTTTAGCAAGAAATTTCTTTCCGAAAATAGTTGCATATACGAGGGTATGCTGAAAAGTTCCTGGTTTTAAAGGTGTCGCGAAAGGCCTGGTTGGTGGCCCTACCTTCCGCGTTCTTTTATAGGGCTTAGAAAAACTGAAGGAACGCTGCAATAAATGTGTGAATCTGAGAGGGGAATTAATTGAATAAAATCATAATTAACTGATCCTCCTATATTTTCTTTTACCCAAATCCAGAAACTTCTCGGCACCTCTTTGTATGTATGTCTACAAGTCTATTGTGAGTGCGCGAGCCACAGAGCATACCACTTCCTTCCCCAAATCCACAAGCCCGACAACCCTGGCCACCCTATCACCTCCGCCTGTAACTGCTCCACGGAATTGATCTCAAAATACCTCGACCGTGTTCTTGCCCCGCTAGTGGCTTCCCTCCCCTCCTATATCCATGACACTAACCATGCTCTCCGTCTCTTCAACTCTTTCTCCTGGCCCCTCTAAACTTCTCTTCACTCTCGATATCAAGAGTCTATATACGGAGATCCCACATAACGAAAGACTTCTTGCCCTCAAACACTTCCTAGACTTTCGACCTAACCCCCAACCTGACACGTCCACACTTCTTCGTCTGGCCGAACTTGTTCTTTCCCTCAATTGCTTCTTGTTCGCTGGGGAGGTTTACCATTAGGTCACGGGAGTGGTCATGGTAATGAGAATGGGCCCCAACTATGCGAACCTGTTCGTTCGATACGTTGAGGCCCAAATATTTTCACGATTCACTGGTCCTACTCCCGAACTATACGGTCGTTATATTGATGATTGTATCGGTACGACCTCACTCCGCCGTGAACAACTAGACTCCTTCCTCTCTTTTGTCCAATCCTTCCATCCTGCCCTCGAATTCTCCTGCACTATTTCCAACACTTCCGTCGCAATTATTGACATTTCTGTCAACTCACACAACTCCGCTCTCACTATCTCCATCCACTACAAACACACCGACTCACATTCATTCCTTAACTTCTCCTCCCACCCTACCTACATCAAGCTCTCCATCCCCTACTCCCAATTCCTCCGTCTGTGCAGGCTCTGGAATCACAACCATCACTTCGAGACTTAGTCTCAACTCATGGCTCACCACTTCATCCTTCGTGGATATCCCCTCACCACTATCCACACTGCCTTTGCCAGGGCATGATCCTTGGACCGTGCCTCTACTCTTTCTCCCTGCACCTGCCCCGCAGTTGCCCGTTTCCCGTTTCCCTTAACTTACCACCCCTCCACCCTGTCCCTTCAACACACCATTCCCTAAACCTTCCGGCGACTCCAGTCCGACCCCTCCACTTCACACATCTTTCCCAACCTACTCCTTCCCTCCTTCAAATGCGCCCACAACCTGCATGACCTCCTGGTCAACAGTTTCTTCCCTAATCCCACCTCCCAGCCTGGCTCGTTCCCCTGCGCCTGCCCACGCTGCCACACTTGCCTCTACCTCTCCAACGCCACCATCTTCACAAGCAGTCATCATTGTCCCTATCATATCACCGACTCCTTTACCTACACTTCTAGCAACGTCATTTATTGCATCTCCTACTCTTTCTGCCCTTCTCTGTTCATCGGTCAAACGAGACGTCGCTTGGCTGACTGGTTTGTGGAGGACATCCGAGATATCAGACTCAGCAATGACACCCCGACCTCGCACCATTTTCGCTGTACCGGTCATTCACTACAACACTTGTCTGTGTTCGGACTATCTTTGCACAGGGACATCCGGACTCCCGCCTTCGCCGTGAACAAGAATTAATCTTCTCTCTTTGCTCCATTGCACCATATGAGCTCAACTCCTTCCTCTCTTCATCTGACTACCCTCCTCTCTTCATCTGACATCTACTTCCTCTCTTCACTCCTACCCACCTCTCTCTTCATTGATGCCCCTCCAGCCCCATCCCACCGCTACCCCACACCTTCACCTCACACCCAAATCCCCATCCCACCTCAGCCTCTACCCCACATATCCCCACACCACCCCAAACTCACACACTACATCACACCAACCCACACCAATCCACACACACTAGCGTTGACCATTTCCCAGCACCCACACCACACACCATCATCTGCACACCCACACACCCACACATTGAAGATGCACACACAGACACCCACACACCCACACCCACACGCACGTGCACCTTCGTTTTGGAATCACCAATACTTTATTATCTCCCCTTCTTTCTCCTCCTCCTGTCAAACTTTCTTTTCCAGTCAGTCGACATGCTTCACCGCTAAATCCACAAGTGTGTTTTTTTTTATTCTCTGTTTATTTTCTCTTATTCCTTTCTGTTGAATAGCGTAAGCTCGAAAAGATTTTCTCACCTTCCCGAGCGTTAAACTAATACACCTGCTTGTTGTTCATACAACTGTCTTCGTCTTTTGTTTTTCTGTAAATTTCAGCTCTCTCTCTCTCTCTCTCTCTCTCTCTCTCTATATATATATATATATATATATATATATATATATATATATATCAATTACAAAATGGAGGATAATATGCTGAACCCAACTACTTGCAGACAGTGTACCCCGTTGAATTCATTCAACGGGATACACTGTCTGCAAGTAGTTGGGTTCAGCATATTATCCTCCATTTTCTAATTGATATACAAATTTGGGGTAAAACCTCCACTTTTACCCGCTCCCATTGATTGCACTTGGTATAACACTAGTGTAGCAATAATTGGGTACCCTCCCAGCAGTATACTGGATAGATACTATCCCTTAGTGGGTTGAACCCTCAACCCCTAAATCTCTCGCATTATATATATATATATATATATATATATATATAAGCTCATGGGATGGTAGAAAGACAAGGTGTTTTTAATGCAGCACTCATCCTGAGCTTTAGGATATCTACGCTGTGGGATTCCGAACTAACGTCGAAATTCTGCCGGTCTAGAAAATCCTGATTTCATGATGGCTGTGTGTGTTTAGGGAAAAGTGCAATATAATTCAAATAAGAAAACAAATAAGGACTTTAACACATCTTTAATGATTTGTTATAATTGTTTCTGTATCAACTCTAAATGTTCCGAGTGAAATTTACGTAATATTTGCCGTTTTAAACATAAGAGGGGCACTTATTCAGACCTGCATCAAAAGTGCGCTCTTACACTGTGCCCATAGATTTTATATTTACACACGCGCGCGCACGCACACATACACAGAAAGAGAAAGCGACAGAGAGCTAAATACACTAATCTTGATGTATGTCAATGTATACATGCTTATATATTAAGAATTATACATTCTATGTGGAGGCGCGATGGCCCAGTGGTTAGGGCAGCGGACTCGCGGTTATAGGATCGCGGTTTCGATTCCCA
>NC_142928.1:19681568-19741568 GCF_046866305.1 Octopus bimaculoides
GAAAACTAATTTCTCAAGATTGGAGCTTAGGTATTTTATTACATATCCCAGCACTCCAATAATTACAGGTATAAACCTGAACTTGTGAACTGAGTTGAGTAACTAGTTTTCTAAGGTGTTTTCTTTTTCGCTGACCTTTAGATTCATGCTAAGATCAGCTGGACAGCTGATTTCTACTACTGTACAGAGTTTCTATTCTCTGTCCCAAATCACTATGTCTGGCCTGTTATGTTTACATTTCATTGAGGTTTTCACTAGGACATTCCACCAGTATTCTTCTATAGTATAAGTGACCATGGCCTCTACTATACTGTGAGTTCTTATTTCTTTGGCCTCATTGTTATCCTTCAGGCGGATCTCATTATACAGTATCCTAACTACAACAACATGTCTGATCGGTAGATAATACTGCGATGACATTTTCGGACAACTGCTTATGATGTGGGTAATATCTTCGGTGTTAACTCCACAAAGTCTACATTGGTTATCACATTTTCGTGTTTAACCTGCGTCTCTCTCTCTCTTTTTGTGCATCAGGTATTTGGTTGACATTTCCTGTTCCTGTATTGCAAACGCATACCCTCCAATGTAGGAGTTTGTAACCTGGTTGTTGATCCATGATAGACTGCTTTGATTGTCAATGTTACTATCATCCCAGAGCTTTCTATTATCATATCCAAACATGATCTTCTGCTGGTATACGATTATCCTTTCATCTGACGATTCTTTGCAGTAGAGTCGTGCAAATTTGGGTACGTATTCAAGGTTTTCCAACAAAGGCTTTTGCTCGAAGAGCTACTTTCCAAGTCTCATGATATTTTTGTGTCTCGGTCAAGAGATCGATTTTAAGCCTTTGCTTGTTTGTTTTCGTTTTGGATTGAGGCGGTCTACATTGCTGTTGATGTGAAAACTATTTGTGCGGTCGGCATTGATAGAAAAACTATATGTATGTATGCATATATATATATATATATATATATATATATATATATATATATATATATATATATATATATATATATGTATGTATGTATGCATGTATGTATGTATATATATATGTGTGTGTAAACGTAGGAGTGGCTGTGTGGTAAGTAGCATGCTTACGATCCACATGGTTCCGGGTTCAGTCCCACTGCGTGGAACCTTGGGCAAGTGTCTTCTACTATAGCCTCAGGCCGACCAAAGCCTTGTGAGTGGATTTGGTAGAAGGAAACTGAAAGAAGCTCGTCGTATATATGTGTGTATATATATATATATATATGTGTGTGTGTGTGTGTGTGTGTGTGTATATGTATGTGTGTGTATGTGTCTGTGTCTGTCCCCCCAACATCGCTTGACAACCGATGCTGGTGTGTTTACGTCCCCGTACCTTAGCGGTTAGAATAAGTACTAGGCTTACAAAGAATAAGTCTTGGGGTCGATTAGTTCGACTAAAAAGGCGGTGCTCCAGCATGGCCACAGTCAAATGACTGAAACAAGTAAAAGAGTAAAAGAGTATGTACGTATGTATGTATGCATATCTTTGAGTGTGCGCTGGGTAAATTTGACAGTTTGTACAAAAGCAAACACAATATCCAATCTGAAAATAAAAAAAGTTTTAAAAATCAAAACATAACTAGTATATGGATGGGAGGTAGCAGTTTACTCAAAGTAGCCACCCTCAGCTTCCACCACAGTCTCAAATCGGTTCCAGAACCTGACGCAAGCGTTTCTCACTGTTCCTGGGAGATCTTCGAACACCGTGATCTTGGTTAGCTCAGCTTTGGTGTTGCAATCAGAGCGGTTGATGTCTTTCTCAACCGTGCCCCCAAAACAATAATCCATGGCATTACAATCGGGGTAATAAGGAGGCCAGAAATTGGAGCTGGTGAATTCATAGAAATTCTCCGATGACCACTTCTTTTTCTTTCCGAAGGCATGGAATCCTGCTGCAATATATATGTCCTTCCAGCAGCAACTCTCTTCTGCCAGGGATTGACTACAGTCTCCAGCAGCTTCGTCTGAATTGAGCCTAAGGCCCTGTTTAACGATGTGTAGTGGTATGACGTCACCCTTGCTAGAGACACATTCAAAGACTTCCACAGATGGAGGAAACTTAGCTTACGTGAAACGTGGCACATCACATGTATTGTACGCAAGCCACCTGCTACCCTGAGTGACGTGTAACTGGACCTGGTTGTAGTTCTTTTCATCTAATAGGAATCAGATCACCCCCGGCTCAGTAAGGTGCCTCAACTTGTTCAGGAGCTTCTTTGACTTCGTCAAGCATTCCCCCTTGACCTTGGCTGTTAGAATTTGTCCCTTGTGGCTCTTGTACGAAGAACAAGGGACAAATGTCTAACATCTAGCTTTTGTTTTAGTTACCTCTTTCCTTCAATCTTTTCAAGTTGTCTCTAAGCTTTTATGGCTTTATCTACCGTAATAAGCTGCTGTCTGGCTGAAGCAATTCTACATCAACAGATCTGCTTTGGAACTCCGTTGTCCGACAATGTGTACCAGTGTTTCAGTCAACTGGATTACCTTAATTAATGTGTAAGTTGCTGAGCACTTCACAGATCTGTGTACCCTTAAGATGTACCCTTAAATTAAATCCCAGGCAGAATCACCATCACACAGTATGTGAAAAGCTGTCCTTCTTCAATAGCATGAACTGACAATTCTACTGTTAATAATTTAGTGTAAGATTTACCCCTATCTATACAAGTATAAATTACCATTTTTTATGTCAAACGTGAGTTAATCGTATTTAAAAAGATTATTTAGTAAAAACCACTATATACGTTATAAATTTATTGAATAAAACTAGTAAATATATATATAGATACACACACACACACACACACACACACACACACACACACACACACACACACACACACACACACACGCACACACACACACACACACACACACACACACATATATATATATATATATATATATATATATATATATATATATATAAGAACGCTAGCCACTACACATTCTTTGTTTTCTCTCCTTGTTTGATTCTGTGTTCCTTTCTGTGAAAAAGCGTAGGCTCAAAACGTTAAAGACTTTTTCACTTCCCGAGCGTTAAACTAATACATCTGTTTGTTGTCTACACCACTTGTCTTCGTCTTTTGTTTTCCTGTAAATTTCAGCTATATACATACATACATACATACATACATACATACATACATACATACATACATATATATGTATATATATCAGGCGTGGCTGTATGGTAAGTAGCTTGCTTACCAACCACATGGTTCCGGGTTCAGTCCCACTGCGTGGCATCTTGGGCAAGTGATTTCTACTATAGCCTTGGGCCGACCAAAGCCCTGTGAGTGGATTTGGTAGACGAAAGCTGAAAGATGCCCGTCGTATAGAGGAGACCCCTTCGGTCATGGATGACCATGGGATTGCACCTAGAAAGTTATCCTCCGAGGCACAAGTCCGGCCAAAATTGTTTATGGAAGGCCAGCAGTCGCCCATGCATACTAGCCTCTACTCTCCACACCACTGATGTTTTCCAAGGGAAAGGCAAAGGCTCATACGGCTTGGCGCTAGTGACGTGGTAACTCATTTCTACAGCTGAGTGAACAGGAACAATGTGAAGTAAAGTGTCTTACTCAAGAACACAACAGGCAGCTCGGTCCGGGAATGGAACTCACAACCTCACGATCGTGTAGGCTCGACGCTCTAACCACTGAACCATGCCCTTCACTGTCATTGTATATGTGTGTGTGTGTTTGTGTGTCTGTGTTTATCCCCCACCATCGCTTGACAACCGATGCTGGTGTATTTACGTCTCCCTAACTTAGCGTCAGTAAAAAATGCGGAAGGCTTAACTGTGGGATATGCGTCAATTTAATTGAGGGATCAGAGTTCTCCTTCAAATAGGGACAACATTTCACAGTGAAAAGCAGCTTCAGATGTGCTTCGGAGAACCTGATATACGCACTAACCTGCTCTGGGCGTCAAGAGCAATACATAGGCCAAACAAAAAACAGTCTACGCCAAAGGATGGCTTTGCACAGATCCCAGATCAAAATTTAAAAAAAAACAGAAAAATAGCATTCAGCCAACACATCGACATTTGCGCCAATAACAAAAATCCAAGCTTCAGAATTTTTGTCCCCTCTATCAATTCAGGAATGATACAACCTGTAGCCAACGAATTAGTAAAGAGTCTCTCTATCACAAAATACAGACCCCAAAATATATTTTGTATCTTTTCATTTGTCTTACTCGCTTACGTTCTGGTGTTTGCTGAATTTTCTTGAGAACAATCTTTTCTTAGCGGTCAGACCATAGGTGGTCTACTTCTAGCAAAATGGATGTCCACTTAGTGGTCATCCCTCTTATATGTATGTAATATAATTTTTATGAATCTTCAGATTTTTCAATTTGCTAGGCCACTGGTTTTAAATTGATATTAACCAAATTAATATTCAATTTCTCACACTTATTTAAATTTATATATGTATATATATATATATATATTTATGTATGTATGTATGTATGTATGTATGTATGTGTGTATGTATTATGTAAATATGTACATAATCATTCGCATAAACACACACTGTGAGTGTAGCAGAGAGTAACCTACCTAAAATATTCATAAACACACATATGTGTCTACACTGAATCCTAAAACATTTGTTACTAAGATACAACAAGCATTTGTATAATAACATCATTATTCTCGTGTTCCTGTAGTATCTTAAACACATAATTTATTTAATTTACTCTGGATATAATTTGTAAATCTGAACGACATTCCGTACTACATGACTGTCACATATAGGAGACCTCGAAGTATTCTGGGAAATTATTCAATAAAATACTAATACTGATGTTGTCAACTTTTGAACATTTTACTTCCTTACTTCCCTCTGTCGTACACAGCCCCGACAACATTCTTGTACTTGCTATGTGAACCATTTCACAAGACTGGCATCGAAAGAAAAAATAATATTTTCTCCTCTCTCTTTCTAGCGCAGGACGTTGTGAACAACAGCCTGTAGCCAGATTTCTATCTTCTATGACATTTCCCTTCCTGTGTTCTCTGTGATAGAATAAAATTATAATACATTTCTGGTTGACAAGAATTTTCTTTAGTTATGTGCATTTACTATGCACTGCTGCAGATACAACATTCTGTAGTACACGTACACACACAAACACATACACACACACACACAAATACACATACACACAAATATAACAGCAAACATAAAAGCAAAAACAAGAACCATAAACAGTATAGTAGTTGAATGTTGTTAATAGCACTGTGGTTTGAGGTTTGGTCAGGTATGTATACACTCTGACAGTTATAGAATGGATTGGTTTAATTAAGCTTACTAATCAAGACAGGTGGAAGACCCAAGGATGTTATTATGTCCGATGTTGGTTATAGCTGGAAGAAGTTTAGCAAACTTCTGCATCAGTGATAAAGAAAATTATCTGTGTATAGTGAGTGTCAGAAGTTAGGAGTGCCAAGAGAGTATGATGAATATAATGTTTAATGTAGCATGCGTGTGTGAGGAACTGATTGAGGCAAGCAACCTTCTAAATGTAACCAATATTCCGAGGAATCAAATATTTTCTTCATCAAAGAAGATAACAGAATGAAGAATTTGGTACTAGACAGTAATCTAAATTGAGTAGATTAATATAGTTTTGTTATTGTTATTCTTATTGCTATTTGGCTCCCAGGTTAGCTTTGATACAACAGACCTCATAATCAAAGATATTCCAGATGAGACCATCCTGTCTTTTATTCTGACGTACTGACATCGTATATCTATGACTTCAATATCTAATACTAAAAGAGACACTACCCTCCGGGTAGGTTCTTCGTTTATATACACACGTACACAAACACTCATGTATATAGCTATATGCATATATATATATGATTATATATATATATATATATATATATATATATATATATATATATATATATATATATATATATATATATATATACACATACATACATACATATATACTTATATACATATATATATATATATATATATATATATATATATATATATATATATATATATATATATATATATATATATATGTATGTATGTATGTATGTATATTCTCGTATTTTTTCTATAAGTAGAATTAGATAGACCAATGCGTCCATTCCTAATTTAAGATGGTAGAGCGGGTTTTGAGGGGAATTTGGCTGCTATTTCCAACAGATATACCAACTATATAGGTTTCCTTGTTGATCATTAACCAGCTGACATAAGCTATTACTATCTTACATGTTAGGCAATGATACAGCAGAAACCTCTCTTTCTCGCTCACCTTCTCTTTCTCACTCTCACTCTCTCTCTCTTTCTCTCACTCTCTCTCTCTCTTTCTCTCACTCTCTCTCTCTTTCTCTCACTCTCAGTCTCTCCTCTTTCATTTCTTTATATCTTTCCTTCAGAGAAGTAGTTGGGCGTAAAGGACGTATGGGGCATAATCTACTGAGGGAAAGAATTGGTGGTAAGCGGAAGGACTGACAAAGTTCTGGGTACATATACCTGTGTGTGTGTGTAAGTGCAATTGTGTGTGTGTGTGTAAGTGCAATTGTGTGTGTGTGTGCGTGTGCGTGCATAGCAGGGAAGAAGGGAGAGAAAGAAGAAAGAAGAAAAGAAAGGAGAAAAACAAGAAAATTAAAGGAGAATAAAAGAAAGTAAAGGGGGAAGAGGAGAAAAGGAGTGAAAGAAAGAACGGGGAAGAAAGAAAAGGAATAGAAAAATAAAAGGAAAGACGAACAGGTGTTCGAAGAATACAATTAGAAGAATTCGTTATAAGAGTAGCAGATGATGAACTGTTAGAAGCAAGGAAGGGAACATAGAAATAAAATGTATATAATAACATGGCTATCATATTGGCAGGGGGCACTAAATTAGAAGGATAAGTAAAATAGCAAAGTAATAAACAAAATATAGAATAATACAAAATAGAATAATACAAAGAAATTTTAGGGACGAATGAAGATTGCGAGTGGGTATATAAAGTGTTGAAAATTAAAACGAAAGAAAATGATAACAAGTGAGGTACTTGGAAAGCATTTTCCAAGTCAAGATGAATACCACAAAATATTCAATAAAACACTGTCAAAGTTAGCTACAGCTGCCTCAATAATACAAGAGAATTACACTACGGTAGTAGTTGAATAATATTCTTAAGGCCACAATTTACTCACAAGCAGCATCTTCAGAGCTTATCGCAAATTAAGTTCTTAACCAAATTGAAATATGTTAACATTTTTGAAGAGGACAGGTCCTTAGCTACATTTTGGCATAGAAATTGAGATTTGTGTCCAGTGGAAAAATGTTTACATCAAAATTTGTAGCAACGTTATAGGAGAGTAAGTTACGCCTCCAATCAAGTTTAGATCTTAATAACTTTTTTTATTTTAAAAGCAAACCATATGTATCTTAGCTTCAATGATAGAAGAAACCATGAGGAATTTCATAGTTGTGGTCCCATTCAACAAAAATTTGTATCAAAAACGTTGTGAGGTAAAATATCATGAAAATATCATGAAGCTTTAAAAGAAAAAAGTTATGAGGGTTTATTTCTGAAATTTGAGGGTGATAATATAGTTCTATACTTTTTTATGAATATAGTTCTATAAGGGGACTTATAATATCACCGGCATCATTGAGATAAGGAAACATTTATCAACAACACCGCTAATTGACACATTTGACACATTAGTAATTATCATAATAGCATAGCCTGGAAAAAACATGGATTAGATGAAAAAATGCAAGCAAGAGAAATAACATTCATAAGATTATAAACCTGGAAAATTACAGAAGCTGTTACACTTGGAAAAGTTCAGGACAAGTTATTACATCTGGTAAAGTACAGAACAAGAAATGTTTTACTTAAAATATTGCAATTAAGGATAAAATTTGAATATTGAAAATTATTTGAGTTTAATTTACAGAGTAACATTAACATTAAAAAAGTTTTATGCAAAGAAGAATAGTATATATGGTAGGCAAATTCATTATGTAAAAAATAGGCATTGGGTCAAGACTAAAAATGTGAAGACTTGATATCTTAGGCAATTACTCAAGCAAATGTTACTGTGAATTTGTTGTTATAGGTAGATTTTACTATAATATATAACTAATTTTTGTATTATTCTATTTATTATACTAACTAATTATATACTACTATTATTTTTATTACCTATTTTAAAATTTCTAATTATTAATTGATAATTTAAAAAATGAATTGTTTTAAAGTGCAAAAACTATTTTGAATTGTTTTATATTCTTAATAGAAGTAACAAATAATAACAAATAGATGCAATAACTTGTAATCAAATTTTTTGTTTTAATAAAAGCTAATATTTTCTCAATCTAAATATTTTATTTGAAATTTTATCCTTAGCTGCAATATTTTAAGCAACAATTTTCTTGTTCTGTGCTTTACCAGATGTAATAAGTTGTCCTGGACTTCTCCAAGTGTAATTACTTCTCCTATACTTTTCCAGGCTTACAATCTTAGGAATATTATTTGTCTTGCTCGTATTTTTCCATATAATTTAATAATGACCCGCCAAGAATGTAATTTTAGAAACTGGCAGCAATGTCCACTAGATAATAAGTGGCTCACGAAAGAATCCGTCTACAAGGCCAAAGTTTAAAATAACAGAGACTCCATAAAATTGTATATAGGGCTCCGAGATAACTTTTAGACCCGTTTTACGTAACACCTTTGTACCATCCGTAACAATAGAACGAATTCTAAGTCGTTGTCTAAATACATTTAGTACTTATAGGAAAATGATATAAATGAACGGAACGCACGATGCGAAACCGAAAAACTGCACATCCTTTTAGGTTGTCCAGAAAATTCTGAGCACTTTTTAATATGCAAAAAAGGGATATAAATAATTGACCTTTCAATCAATTTTATTCAATGAAATAATTTCCATTATTATTATCAGGCAATTTAAATATTCCATCAGCATAAAATTTGACTGGTTTTGAAGAAAAAATGTTATCTAGATGCATTTTGACTCCATCTAAATCGTTAAATGTTTTTCCTTGCAATGAGTTCTGTAGAGACAGAAACAAGTGGTAGTTAGATGCTGCAATATCAGGAGAATATGGTGGATAGGGTAAGAGATCCCAGCCAAGTTCATGTAACTTTGTTCGGGTAGCCAAAGGCACGTGTGATCGGGCATTGTCTTGTTGGAACACCACTCCTTTCCTGTTGGCAATCTTCGGCTTTAATTCTTTGATTTTTTGGTTCAAATTAGCCAGCTGACGACAGTACACATCAAAATTAATGGCCTGGTTTTGTGGGAGAAGCTCATGATAAATAATGCCGTTATGATCCCACCAAACACAAAGCATAGCTTTTTTGGCATGGATATTCGTCTTTGGCTGCTATTTTTGGGAATCCTTACGCAAACTCCAGGATCTTTTTCGCATTACGTTTTCGTACACAATCCATTTTTCATCTCCAGCCATAAGATGTTTCAAAAAAGGCATGCTTTCATTCCGTTTCAAAAGCATATCACAAACGGAATACCGATCCAAGCAATTTTTTTCTCAAAGTTTGCTAGGGACCTATACACATTATTGCGAGAACTGTATGGTAGCTTCATGGGGTGTTTATGAGCTGTACTTTTAGAAATTTCCAACTCCTCTGCAAGTTCTCTAGTCGTGATATTTGAGTTTTCTTCGATTTTTGCCTTCAAAACATCTTCGTCCAATTTTGAAGGTCTTCCACTGCGACTGTCATCTTGCAAGCTAAACTCCCCAGCTTTGAATTTTGCAAACCACCTTTGAACAGTTGATTCACTTACAGTATCATCACCATAAACTTGACAAATGTTTTTTTCAAATCTTTGTAGCATTTTCTCCATTTTTTTTTTTTAAAGGAGAGCATTACAACGCGAATATGAAAATGTTTGTTTAACCATTTCAAATATCAATAAAGGGTAACCGGACTGAAAGATAAAACTATTTTTAGTCGCAAACAAAGAAGAAACGCACTAACACTTCAAGCAACGTCAAAGTTTTAACTGTTACGCTTCAGGTATGTTCAATGAAGCGTTAAAAGATTTAGCTTAAAAACGCTCAAAACTTCTGGACAACCTAATAAACTCAGGAGAAGAGATACTTTGCCCCTGCCTCCATGCAGGAAAAGTCAATCTACAAATGTTTAAATACTCGTCCCCGAGGCGAAATCCATGAACAAACAGAATAGCAGTAATCCTAAACGCGATTTATCTAGTCATAGCGCCCACTCTTTAGCCTTACCATAATAATAACTGCCCACTCCATCACCCTAACCTCCACTGTTATTACAATCACAAAATTCCCCCACCCCAACTATTTCTTTTCAGTGACTTCATTATTATCTCTGTCTCCACTACCGAAACTGCTTGAAGTAGCAGTATAGACACATTTCACATAACCATGATCGGGTTTAGGACATAATCCTTTCAACAATACAATTATATCTGTCGTCAATCTTTCTTTATTCCTACTATGTCTGTTGGTCACCTGCATCGTTATGTTTAGTGTTTTTAATATTGTACGCTCCTATAATCTCACCCGCTTCATTTGTTCCACTCGTCTTCCTTACTTTCTTTGCCCCTTTCTTAATTTACTTACGTGACATATTTTACCCAAAATTCCTTTCATATTTACTTTTGTCTTTGTTTTTTGTCTTTAACTCCTTTCCGTTTTGTTGCTTTTTTCCCCCTATTTTCCTAGTTTTTTTTAATAAACTATTATTTTATGAACTCTTTCAATATCTTTACATTCTCATGTATCCCATACCTTTCCTCCATCTTTTTAAGTTATTTTTTTTCTAATACTTTTCTCCCAATATTTCTTAACACTTTTCCCAACTTTTACCATACAATGCCCTTTGTAATGCTCCTCAAAATGTTATTCATATCCCTACCAATATTCCTATTTTTGCCATTTTCCCCATTTTGTCTTTATTCTTATCTTATTTAATTTATTCCATTTTATTTCATTTTATTCCATTTCCGACCACCATTTAGAATTTTGAATTATTGACCATAACTCCGAAACAGTACTTCAACCGTTATAATTTTGTTTCGTTTTTATTTTCAACACTTCCTTCAGTCTCTCCTAATCTTCCTTCATCTCTAAAATTTTTTTTTATATTATTTCATATTTTTGCTATTTCGTCTTTTCTTCTAACTCACTACTCCTGCCACTTTAACTGTCATGTTATATCCGTTTTATTTTTCATTTTCCAATGATTACTTCAAATAATTTATCATCTATTATTCGTATAGTGAATTCTTCTAATTGTATTCTTTAAACACCTGTTCGCTTTCCTTTTTATATTCCTTTTCTCTTTTTCCTTTCCTGTTTTCCTTTTTCTTTTCTTTCTTAAACTTTTATTTCTCTTCCCTCATTATTTTTCTTCTTACTTTTCCTTCTTTTTATCCTTTTTACTCTCATTATTTCCGTTTCGATTTTTCTTTTCTCCTCTTCCTTTTTCTCTTCTGTATTCCTCCTTTTTTTTTTACCTTTATCATACTTTCTTCCCACCATCACACTCCATGTCCAGAAAAGTATAATTATATATAAATGTGTTAACCCTGTCAATGTTCTAGTCATACCTTTCGCTAAGATCTTGTGTGCCTACAGGTGAAGCTCAAGGTAGTAAGAGACTAGCTCGACCGGAATAAAATATCACTGATCTATACCATGGTATTGAGTATACTTTACGACAGTTAATACTGATAACACGAGTAAAATGTATGGCAAAGTGGAAACATGCGCCTGAGAAGTGTAGAAACATATAGCGAAAAACAGCAAGCAAATATATACATACACACACGCACACATTATAGAAAGGGCTCCGTCATGAGCAGAGAAGATGAAAATTTAATGAAGCTAAATTAGTCGTTTATATTAAATAAACTTTCATTTCGGTGTCAGAAAAATATGTAGCAGTTGAACACTGGAGTCGATATAATCGACTTCCCCTTTTCCCCCGAAATTGCTAGCCTTGTGCCAAAATTTGAAATCCAATATTAAAATAAGCTCCAAAAATAGCGAGCTCGCTGAATCGTGACCGCGCCGGGAAAAAAATGATTAGCGGCATTTTATCTGACTTTACGTTCTGCGTTGAAATGTCACTAGTGTCGACTTTATATCTCTTTCTTTCGGGATCGATAAAAGTTACCAGTTGAACACTGGAGATCGATCTAATCGACTTACCCCTTCCCCGCAAATCACTGGCCTCGTGCTAAAATTTGGAACCGATATCAAATAAACCCCAGGAAAGAAAGATGTTTGTACGAACTGACATAACATAGTTGAAAAGTAAGTCCCTCACTTACTGTCTCACGAAGAAATCATTTGAAGATATTTAACTTAATGTGTTTCGCAGTCATTAACTGATTGGTTGTTAATTGATGCAGTAGATTCATTTAAGTGTAAGGCGTGCATCTAGGGAGTTTCAGCTGGAAGTAGTGTTGAGTTGGATCTCAGTAGGGGTGTGAAGATGGAAGGTGCGAAAGTGTTTTGTTACTTAGGCGATATTGAGAAAATGGATCAAACTCGATGACTGTGGCTTGAGTGAGATGTACATAAAAGAAATACTAAGAACTGAGAGGTGAACTACTGAAGAAAGAAATTATGCTGAAACTGATGGGAAAGGTTTTTGTTGCATGTGTATATAAGTGCCATTATTTATCGAATATTGGTAACAGATGTGGAACAGTAGACTTGGAGAGAAGAAAAGAATGAATTATAAATGATTATAGGAATAGAATCAATGACAGATGTTGTGAAGCAAAATGAGATGAAATGGCTTGGTCGTATTCCGAAGATGGATGAAAGTGATTCGATGAGAAGAGTGGTGGAAATGAATGTAGAAATGAATGTGGAAAGAAGTAGGGTTAAAGGAATACCGAAAGGTGGCCTAAACAGCTAAAGCTGATGGAAGAAGAAATGAAGGCAAGGGAGCTTTCTTACAGAGGGTGAATGTAGAAGAGTGAGTAAAACGGAGAAAACTATCATGTGGTCCACAGGGCTAACCTCTGTTGTATCCGGGGAAAATTGCTTAAAAACAGTTGTTATTTTGTCCAGTTGTATTTTAAAGAAGTCAGCCTTGGAGCCTCTATGACGGAGCCCTTTCTATTTCCATAAAATTTTGATGGAAATATTTGAACATAGAATTACAGTGTAATAAAACTGTTGTATATTATAGTGTGATAATGTTGCTGCTGCTGTTTCTAGCACAGAAGTGTATTGCCGCATGGTTCTTTATGTCTGATACATAGTCTACATATCCAAGATGGTCCTGGCTGAAAGAAAACGAAATTCTGACTGCCGGCTTCTGGGATTGCAGATAAGGCCATCTCTTCTGCCATTTCCGATTCATTGATCTGTGGTACTTGCAGAACGGCACTTTCTGAGCCATGCTGTTATTGTGGTGTCGCTGTTGTTCTCTTTCTTTGTTGATCGAGCTTTTCAAGCAGGTAACCCTTAATTGGCGTTCACTGCCACTTGTTTAACTGATGGGCATTTTGCTTTACACAACCGGTCTCATTCCTCTTCTTTCGACGTCCACAACAATACATCTCCAGAATAGGCCATGAAGACTTGCCAGTTCATAAAGAAACCGCTCCACCCAAACATGTCTTTTTCAGTCAATTTGGCATTCTTTATTTGCAGGTACTTCAAGAAAAGATCCCGCATTTAATGTTAATTATAGTAATGATAGTAGTGGTGATGGTGTGGTGGTGGTGGCGGCGGCGGTGACGGCGGTGGTGATGGTGGTGACGGTGATGGTGGTGGTGGTGGTGGTGGTGGTGGTGGTGGTGGAGTTGGCAGTAATGATGACGGTAGTGGTGTGATGACGGTTGTAGTGACAGCGGTGATGATGGTGATGGTGTGACGATGGTGGTGGTGGTGGTGATGGTGATGGTGGTGGTGTGAAGATGATGGTGGTGGTTGTGGTGATGGTGGTGGTGGTGGTGTGGTGCTGGTGATGGTGATGGTGTAACGATGATGGTGGTGGAGTTGGAAGTGCTGATGACGGTAGTGGTGTGACGACGGTTGTGGTGACAGCGGTGATGGTGTGACGATGGTGGTGGTGGTGGTGGTGGTGATGGTGGTGATGGTGATAGTGATGGTGGTGGTGGTGGTGATGGTGACAGTGGTGGTGATGGTGGTGGTGGTGGTGGTGGTGGTGTTGCCAGTTGACGAAATAGTGTTACTTGGTAAAGCGACTTCATTAGTCGACTGCAGCTGTCTTTGCTAGTTCGCTTGAATCATATTTGTTTATGGTGTTGATGTTATTGGTGTTGTTATTGTTGTTGCTGCTGTTAACTTTGGTACTGTCAGTGACATTGGTAATACTTTTATTTGTGCTGACGGAGTAGGCGGTTGTTTTAGAATTATTGAGCAGTAGAAAATATTTCTTTATTGCGACAAAGGCAAGAAGTGTAATAACAATAATAAAATATACAGAAAGAAATATTATTTCTTGGTCTTGGTGAGTGACATCTTCATAGAACGATATTGCTTTAACGATGTAATACATAAGTGATAGTAGAAAGTCTTCTCTTGGTTATAAAATATCAGCCAGGGTGAACACTTATAAACAAGTATTAAATATGTTAACACAAACTGAACTTTTTGTTTTTATGCGGATAGCATCTCTGAACTATTTATTGTCTAAGCAATTATGCTCCTGGGTCAAGCAATATGCAGTCCCGTACGTCTATTTTGTGATTTGTTCGTCATTACTTCGGTAAGTATGGTGAAATCTATATTTCGCTGATGAGGTTATAATAAAGTAGAAACAACTTTGGAGTTGTTTCCCCTACTTATCGAAACTATAAAAATATCAGCATTTGTTTAACCTTTTGTGCAGAATTATTTCTGGTTAACTTTTCTTAATGCTCCCAGAATTTAATGTGTTAATACTCATTAACCATTGGATGGGTCGTACGTGCATGAATATGACATCACTTCACAGAGGAGAATATTTTGCAAAGTTATAGTTTCGAATTCTTCTTTCTTCATTTTGAGCCATGAGATCAACGAACAACTGATGACTTAGCAGAATTGTTACAACGTCGAATAGAATGCCTCACATTATTTATTTCCATGTTCTGTGCTCTTAGTTCAAAGCCCGCCAAGATCAAATTTACCGTTCGTTCACTCGTGGTCGATAACAAAGTACCAATCCAGAGTGATGGATTGGCAGAACTGTAAGAAAGCTGGACATGTTGTCTTGCAGTGTTTGTTCTGACACTTTTCATTCTGAGTTCAAATGCTGCCACGGCCTACATGCGTAGAGGACTCGATCCATCATCCAAATTAACATCACTTCCTGACACCTTAGATGCCTTTAGTAGAGTCCACACAGTTGCAAGCTTTCCAGCTCTAGCTCGAAAGCTTGCAACAGTCACACCTGCGACAGGACTTCTGAGCATAAATATCAAGAACAAACATCACAAAGTACTTTGCATAATTCACTAATGATTCTACCAATCCACTACTTTGAACTAGAACATGATTTTATTAACATTGGAAGGATGAATGGCAACTGATAGCCTCAGTGGGATTTGAATCTAGTACTTAAGCAACTGGAACAAATACCACAAGTCATTTTAACTGATGCTTTTAACGATTCAAATAATTCACTACCTTAATTTTTGAATTATTTGTGTTTTAATAGTTATACAGTTGTAGATCAAAACCTCTGTCAATATTTCTTAATTGAGCTATTGCTTACTTTTAATAGGTTTTTATTATGGAAATGATATAATAAATAATATATTTCTAAGACTTAATGCAGTTTTATCTAATGAATTGCTAGCGTGTTACATCATTTTAATTGCAGGGAGGTTTAGCAACCGTTTGATAAAACGTCTAATTACTATCATATGAATATGAATAATTATTTATATGAATATTAATGTTACTAGTTTGTTTGCTATTTCAAATAATTGTGAAAGCTTTGGGGGTTGGAAATCTTATTGATAGATAATCATGGACAAATAAACAATTATCCACAGTAACAGGGTTCCTTAGATTTAATCAAAACTGTTTACACTCACAAACACGCACACTGACACACATATACGAACACATACGTACGCATACGCATGCACACACACTTACACACACACACACACACACACACACACACACACACACACACACACACACGCACACGCACAAATGCACACATATCTTTCTAATTCACTATTACCCCTCTCTAACATTTTGAATATTTATCGATCTTCGTGTATATAAATATATACATGAGTAGGTGAACAAACGAAAAGAGACAACACACAACACATCTAGTTGGAATATTAAGTGATTAATGACACGTTCACTCAGCTCCATATTACTTAAAGATTAGTAGACGCAGTAGACGCCCACATCCACGTATATGTACACATGAATTGAAGAGAATTTTAAAATATTTTGAAATAGCATCTAGATAGGAAGATTTGGAGAGTCCGTTGATCATTTTCAAGTCACATGGCTACTTTGGATAAGCAACGACAACAGTCGCTGTCATTATATATGCTCCAGGTGGTCGAGCAGACAGTATGTGGGCGTCCGGTAATCGGTGTTCTGTGGGATTTCACATGTTAGCAACAACAATTACTGGTGGAGCCTGTGGCCAGATAACTTGTTTGGTGTTGTTAAGTTATATATCGGGATGTCAAGTATGTCTACTTGGTGTAATTATAGCCGGGTGATAGTTGACCATGATGATAGTAAGCGGAAGGGAAAATAATCTCACTGTAGTCAAACAAGACATATATGCCCTGCTTATATATACCCTATGTAGGCTAAACAGAGTTATGGAAGTATATTGAGGTTATCAGCCTATGGCTTGAAGTTCACAAAGAGGGTGTATCTATGCTAAGGACAATAGAAACGGTCAGTTTTTTCCTGTTGATGAATACAGCAGACAACTGTAATATAATCAGCTTCTCAAGGAAGCAGAGCTTGTAATTATGAACTCGAGGTGACTGAGGAGGGATCTTATCAAGGATACTTTATCTGATATTGCAGGAGTAGTTTCTTTGTTTTCGAAGTTCCCAGAAGAAAAACAGTGAAGTAAACGTTTTTTTTTCTTTTCCTTGTCTTTGAAAGACTGTATTTATAATTTTAAATTAGCATTCCGTCGGTTACAACGACGAGGGTTCCAGTTGATCCTATCAATGAAACAACCTGTTCATAGAATTAACGTGAAAGTTGCTGAGTACTCAACAGAACATAATTCTCAAGGACATTTAGCGTGACGCAGAAAGCGACAAGACTGGCACTTTGAAATACAAGTATCGCTCATTTTTGTCAGATGAATGGACTGGAGCAACGTAAAATAAAGCGTATTGCTCAAGGACACAACGAACCACCCTGTATCGAACGCACGACGTTACGATCGCAAGTCGAATACTCTAACCACTTAGTCACAGGTTTTCACATGTGTAGTATCAATAGTCCCTCGAAAAACATTAGCTGTTATACACGAGTAATATCTCGTGATGCTATCGAATGGTGAAAGAGTGATCTTCTAGACTACTACATTTGAGAAGCAGCATTCTTCGAATGAGCAGTTAGCAGGATTTCACTATTAAACGGTTATGGTGTGGGATGAATACTGAGTGGGGTGAATGTCTGCTTCTGTTGTAGTGTGCAATACTGAAAGCAATATCATCTAGGCATGAGTAGCTAATCTTGACATTATTGGCAATTAAAAATTGAATATATCTAGGGATTCTTAGGAAATGCTGTCTAATTAGCGTCAGAAATCTTGTGATTACATCAGTAGAAACAGCTAAACTTCATGGAGTATTATACGAATAAAAAACAGGCATACAGTCACACACACACATACATACATGCATACATACAAATGTAGGTATGTATGTGTATACTACATATATATGTATATGTATATATATACATACATATATATATATATGCATATATATATATATATATATATATATATATATATATATATATATATGCATATATATATGAATACATACATATATATATATATATATATATATATATATATATATATATATATATGTATACATATATATATGTACGTATACGTATATATATATATTCATATATATATATATATATATATATATATATATATATACATGTATATATATACATATATATACATATCTATCAATCTCTCTCTCTCTCTCTCTCTCTCTCTCTATATATATATATATATATATATATATATATATATATATATATATATATATATATATAAATATATATCTGTTTCAACACACGATTTCACATCACACACACACATACACACACACACGCACACACACACACACACACACACACACACACACACACACACACACACACACACACACACATATATATATATATAAGGTTGCCAAAACGCAGACCAATCTGGAAAAGAAGGAGTTGGAAACTGAAGAAACCTTCACATGGTCAGAGATTTAGGGATATCCTTATCGAGACATTTGATGATAGGGAGGAGGAGCTACAGTCCTATGACATAGAAGGCAGCCGGGAATTCCTACGAGACAGCTTGCTGAGTGCTACAGACCAAATCTGTGGCTGGTGCAATGTCCCTTCCAGACCTATGATAACATGGTGTTGGAACAATATTTTCATCAGGGGGCGTATGATTATTAAGAGGAAGTCGGAGATCTGGTAGTTGTTGGCAACATTGGCTTCGCAGACCAGTCTCGTCGGTGGTCCTGTCACTAGGCCGGTGAACATATTATGGTCCTTGCGCAGTTCGTACAGTTCCGGGATGTCGTTGTTGGTGGCCTGGAAGTTGTTGACCGTGCGCTTCTTTGCCCCTAGCATGTTTGACCACATCATCATATATATGCGGGAGTGCCATGATAGTAGTAGGGTGTTAAATGGTCAAGTGCTCTGAAAGTGACTTGTTGTGGATGGTAGTAGTGATTGAATTCTTGAGACAACTCTTTTGAATGTATTGCTTATAATATTTGCGTAGGTGTTATTCTAAACAGCAATAGTAGTAAAGTAAGGAAGGACGTGGCGGAGAGGAAGAAGACGAAGAAGAAGAACGGGAAAGAGAAGGGAGAATAATAAAGGAATGTTGGTGATATGATAGTAGTAGGATGTTCAATGGTCAAGTGACCTAAATGTGGCTCGTTGTGGATTATAGCAGTGATTGGGACTGTTTTATATTGAATTCTTGTGTATCTCTTGAATGTACCCTTTTTAATATTCGCGTGTGCGTTTGTGTTATTCTAAGGCCGTGGTGGATATGTCATTTGTTGTAGATGCATTCAAAAGGGGTTTGTATTTTGTAATAAAGAGAGTCTCATTACTAATTCATTGGCTACAGGTTGTATCGTCCCTGAATTGGTAGGTGGGGGGGGGGAATTCTGAAGCTTAGATTTTTGTTATTGGCGCAAATGTCGATGTGTTGGCTGAATGCTATTTTTCTGTTTTGGGGAATTTTGACCTGGGATCTGTGCAGAACCATCCTTTGATGTAGAGTTTTTTGTTTGGCCTACGTATTGCTCTTGACACCCAGAGCAGGTTGGTGCGTATATCAGGTTCTCCGAAGCACATCTGAAGCTGCTTTTCACTGTGAAACGTTGTCCTGTTTGAAGGAGAACTCTGATCCCTCAATTAAATTGACGCATATCCCACAGTTGGGTATTCCGCATTTTTTTACACGGAGTGGGATTGAACCCAGAACCAAGGGGTTGTGAAGCAACCTTCTTACCACAGCCACACCTACACCTATATATAAATATATATACAAATATATATATATATATATATATATATATATATACCTATATATACATATATATACACATATATACATACATATATATACATATATATATACATATATATACACATATATATATATCCATATATATACATATCCATATACATACATATCCATATATATACATATCGATATATATACATATATATATATGCATATTTCTATACATATATATATATATATATATATATATATATCTTGTTGTTGTTGTTGTTGTTGTTTGCACTCCATCGCTTATGACGTCAAGGGTTCCAGTTGATCTGATCAACGGAACAGCCTGCTCATGAAATTAACGTGCAAGTGGCTGAGCACTCCACAGACACGTGTACCCTTAACGTAGTTCTCGGGGATATTCAGCGTGACACAGTGTGACAAGGCTGACCCTTTGAATTACAGGCACAACAGAATCAGGAAGTAAGAGTGAGAGAAAGTTGTGGTGGGAGAGTACAGCAGGGTTCGCCACCATCCCCTGCCAGAGCCTCGTGGAGCTTTAGGTGTTTTCGCTCAATAAACACTCACAACACCCGGTCTGGGAATCGAAACCGCAATCCTATGACCGCTAGACCGCTGCTCTAACTACTGGGCCATTGCGCCTCCACACACACACACACACACACACACACACACATATATATATATATATATATATATATATATACATGTACACACACGCACACACATATATATATATGTACATGTATGAATGGATGTATATATATGTATGTATGTATGTATGTATGTATGTATTATGTATATATATATATATGCATGTATGTATGGGTTTTGAGTTCGACCATAATTAATGTATCACTGCAAGTGTATACTTATAACAGGTTTGAAAGCAGGTGACTACTTAACTCTGATTTTGTTTTAGAATTTTTATGGCAAATGCAGAACGTGAATTTGTCAAGAATCACACCAACAGCACCTCCATCCTTGTCCATTTATCCAAAACAGATTTTCAGGTTGACAGTAAATGAGTTCACTGTTGGAGCAGCAAAATTATGGTGAGGCTGTTGCAGTGGTTGTCATTTAAGCAGCCATTGTTAGACAGCACTGATAAGATTTTCTTTGAATTTTCTGTCATTTATAACTTCAACAGTCTTTATATTCATTGTTTGGTGGAAAAGTCTATTTTTGCCAAACTGCAGACTGTTCTTCCTATTTATTGACCACCATTCTCTTCTTTTTGGTGCAAGATGTTTTGAAGTAAAAGTGATGTACAAGGGAGTGCTGAAAGTTCCTGCTTTTAAGGGTATCGTAAAACACCTGACTAGAGGTCCAGATTTCAGAGTACTTTTACAAGGCTTCGAAAAACTGAAGGACCACTACAATAAATGCGTGAATCTAAGAGGGAAATAGGTGGAATAAAATCATAGTTAACTGATCCTCCTGTATTTTCTTTTACCCAAAGTCAGGATCTATTTGACACCCTCTTGAACAAGGATTTACGGTTGTTTATTTTATCATGTTACCACTTTTTTAATGATGGAACTCCTTTCTTAGTTTGTGCTAAATACACTGAAAGCATGAACTCATGATACTGGAAGCTGGATGGTATTTCTTCCACCTACATATTTTTTCTTTATAGAAATTAATATTTTTCTTATTGATAGACAAAATGTATACAAATGATTTTATATATCTCAATTATATTGACTTATTTTTGGATCCTTTCTGCTCTTGTGAACACAGTTTTTCTTTCATCAGAAAGTTATACAATGCATCTTCTATGATGCTTGTTAGCAATTTCCAAAGCAATGGTAAGCATATAATACACCTATAATTATTATCCTCCTTCTCTTTTCTTTATCCTTCTGTATTAGCACTGTCTTTCTTTTAGTCAGCCATATTAGTGTTCTATTCTCTACACAGTCAGTAAGAAATAGTTGTATACAACTGTGCATGTCTGTGAGATATCTAAACAAGAATTCCCATGAACACCAGTGAATGCAGAAGCTTCCAGTTTGTTATCTTTTTAAGCATCTTTTTCACTTTCACATCTTTAATATTCATATTCTCTTGTCTTCACATATTTTCAATTTCACATTTAAATTCCTGTAACCAGCCATCTTGCATTGTTGCATTGATACTCCTTGCTCCAAATATTAGACCAAAAAATTCTTACTGCTTCAATATTTGCTGTCATCCTCCTTATGCTCATTGTTCAGCTGTTCATAGAATTTTGTCTCATTCTTTGTGAAGAGCCAGCGCTTCCTGTACTAATTGACTGGTATCTAGTTTTTACCTGACTTTGATTTAATCTTTTTCTTTTTTGCTATTTTTTAATAATTTGTTATTCGAACTTTGTAGTGTCAGAGTAGATAGATTACATTGACAGCAAGAAAACAACTGAATTAACAACATATTGGAAAGACTGTGCTGGTATGGTCATGTGGCAAGAATGGATGAGGGTGGCTGTGTGAAAAAGTGCCACACCCTAGTGGTTGAGGGAACTTGTGGAAGAGGTAGACCCAGGAAGACCTGGGATGAGGTGGTGAAGCACGACCTTCGAACATTAGGCCTCACTGAGGCAATGGCTAGTGACCGAAACCTTTGGAAATATGTTGTGCTTGAGAAGACCTGGCAAGCCAAGTGAGACCATAACCCATGGCCCGTGCCAGGGGTGTAGCCAGCCCACTTATGCGTACCTTTCTTTCATTGGACACTAAACTCTGCTTGTGAAGACCTGTTGAGGCAAGTGAAATAAAAATCGAAATCAAATTCGATGTCTGGCATCCATGCTAGTGGAGTGCTATGAGTACTATCCGAGCACGATTGTTGCTAGAGCAACCGACTGGCTTCCATGCCAGTGGCATGTAAAAAGTGCCATTTGAGTGTGATTGTTGCCAGTGTCACCTTACTGGCACTTGTGGCGGTGGCACATGAAAAATATTTGAGCGAGGTTGTTGCCAGTGCTGCTGGACTAGTTCCTGTGCAAGTAGCACGTAAAAAACACCATTTGAGTATGGCCGTTGCCAGTACCACCTGACTGGCCCTCATGCCGGTGGCATGTAAAAGCACCCACTACAATCTTGGAGTGGTTGGCGTTAGGAATGGCATCCAGCTGTAGAAACTCTGCCAGATCAGAGTGGAGCCTGGTGCAACCATCTGGTTCACCAGTCCTCAGTCAAATTGTCCAAACCGTGCTAGCATGGAAAGTGGACATTAAATGATGATGATGATGAGGATGATGATGATGATGAGGATGATGATGATGATGAGGATGATGATGATGATGAGGATGATGATGATGATGGAAAGAATGAAAGAAAAACATTTAAAAGTCAAAAAGGTCAAATTATAGAGAAAAATAGCCCATAATTACCTCACCAAGGAAACAAAGAAAAACAGAGGGATTAAGCAGCAGAAGATGGGAGCGAGAGAGTAAGTGATTATACACCCCAGAATAAATGGTGTGTTTAGCCATGCCTTGTGGATATGACTGCAAATGTGTTGCTGCAGAGAATGGCTGATAATACATGCAGCTGCAGCTATCCTACCTCATGGGGCTTATTTCGCAGACAGGCCACATTTATTCTGATTTTGCAGAGGAAATCAGCAGCATGGGATTCAAGAACAAGCTGAAGTCACAAATGGTGACTGCGCAAATTGATAGCAGTTTTTTCTCGTATGCATTATGGATGGCAACATCCAAGTTTGTGGTTGATACAGCAATGTTGGAACCGGAGAATGTTTCACAGCACATTGAAACCCAGATTAGGGATCTGCCTCTCTCATATGGGAAGAGGTATGGCACCCATCCCCGCGGCAAAGACTTATTCGCTTCAGTTGTGACGGGAAGCCAGCTGCATCATGGTCCAATATAATTATGTCATTGAAAGCAGTGTGTCGAGAGACCCAACCCATGCTATGGCTACAAAATGATCTTCCTATTCTTAATTCAGCATGCTTCAAAATCTTTTCTACTTCATTGTAATATTCTTGTCTGAAGGAATAGCTAGTTATGAAGCATTGTCTCTTTCTTTTAAATTATTTGTAATGATATCTGGCGCCAGTGAAAATCGTTCTCTCCTAATGTCAAAACCTTGAGGGTTTACTAAATTCATTACTTTTCTCCTACATGATTATTCCACTTATCTGATGTGTTGTATCTCTGTCACAACAAATAAATCATTACCATTAATATCTTTGATGGTGAGAGGTTTGACAAAAATACTAGTGTCACGATACATAAATGTCTTATATTTTACAGCTATCTCCTCTTGTTTTTTCACTCTAAATGAAGAATCTGCCATGGTCAAGCATGCTTTTCATCACTCTGGATCAATAAAATAAGTACCCATGATACATAAAGCCTAATTTTATCCATCTATCTTCTTGCCCAGATATGATACCTGGTCAAAAGTAACCCTAATTGTTACGGATTTAAATAACATTAATGCTGATGTTTTGTTAGAATACCAAATACAGCGGTATTCCCCTTGGGAGGTCTTCTTATATAAGCACAGGGTACATAAAAGCATGGACATCTATCATAGTAGATGAGAATCTTTCTGTTATGGAAACCAGAACTGCCAGATCATGTGATTTCAGTCTACTGAATTTCCTCAGTGGCAGGCATCTGGTGACCATATACCAACCAAATGTCACTGCCATAACATATAGACATTGCAAATAACCAGCAGACTTATTTTTAAAAAAAACTAACATTAGTGATAGAATCAGTATTAATATCAAAAGACAATCTTTATATTGAACTTAACATGGCTGGCTTGTTAGAATGCCAAATTCTGTAGTATTAGCCTTGAGTACTCCTCATATAGACACAGTTGGAATGTAATATGTTATTTGAGAGCATACTATTAGCTATAATTAGGTTTCTCGTGGTTGCAGCAATATTAAAGTGTGGCTTAATAAACGCCTTATGTTCAGGTCTTACTACAAGAAATTGAGACATTCTTTTTGGCAAAGACTATAATTCTGCTTGCTGTTGTTTGCTAGATTGAAACACCTAAACAAGAACTTTCTCTTGTTTTTTTTTTTTTACTTTACAAAAGAATGGGTCAATGAGAAAGGGAGAAACACTGACTCTGTTTTTCCGCCACCTGCAAGTAATACCAGTCAATTTTCTCTCAAACTGCATGCTATTATCTTGAAACACATAAAGGCAGTGAGCGAGTGGGAATCCTCAAAAGGTTGGACAAAATGCTCATCACCATTTCTCCTAGTACTTTACATTTGAAGTTCAAATTCCATCCTTTCAGGGCTTGATAAGATAAAGTAACAGTTGGACAATGGCATCGATTTAATCGTCTAATACCTACCCTAAAAACTGCTGGCTTGGTGCCAAAATTAGAAAAGGATTAGAAACCATTATCTTGGAACACATTGTATACTGTGTGATTACATTTTACATGTGTCTATCAAGGAATACATCATCATCATCATTGCCATCATCATAGCCATATGCAACACTCCGTCCCTTTTCCAACTTCCTCATCATCATCATCACCAACACCACCACCACTACCACCACGTGAAATGACATTCGAGAGAGGTCGTTGCCAGTGCCGCTGGACTGGCTCCTGTGCAGGTGGCACATAAAATACACCATTTTGAGCGTGGCCGTTGCCAGTACAACCTGACTGACCTTCGTGCCGGTGGCACGTAAAAGCACCTACTACACTTTCAGAGTGGTTGGCATTAAGAAGGGCATCCAGCTGTAGAAACTCTGCCAAATTAGACTGGAGCCTGGTGTTGCCATCCGGTTTCACCAGTCCTCAGTCAAATCGTCCAACCCATGCTAGCATGGAAAGCAGACGCTAAACGATGATGATGATGATGATGATGACATGTGTACATATCAAGAATCTTGCATATCTTAAATGAGTTTTAAAAAAAGTAGAAAAACACCATGAGTGGCAGTTAAAGGTGGCAAGCAGGCAGAATTGTTAGCATGCCAGGCAAAACACTTAACAGCATTTCGTCTGTCTTTATGTTCTGAGATCAAATTCCGCCGATGTTGACTTTGTCTTTCATCCTTTCGGGGTTGATGAAGTAAGTACCAGTTGAGCACTGGGGTTGATGTAATTGGCTTAACCCCTCCCCTGAATTGTGCCAAAAAGTGCAACCAATCTGAGTGGCAGCTAAAAGAGTATCATGAAGCTATGATCACTGATATTTCATGTTGTGGTTCGTTATATAACCCTAATTCAACCCTGTTTGAGCAGATCTAAAATCTAAGACAGTTCTTTTATGACCTTCCTGTCATTTAAGGGTAAGCATTGAATAGTCTAAAGGATTTTTTTTTGCCTTTTCAAAACAGCATTTTGCACTTCTCTAAAACAGCTCAGTGATTTGAGGAGCACCTGGTTGCTCTTTCTAGCAGATTGAGTGACCGACCCCTCAGTGGTTTCGTTATTGGCTCAAGACATTCCATGTTCTTGAATTATGTTACCATTTACTATTATTTTTGCTCAATGAAGTAGATTATTATTATTTTCTTTTTGTTTTTGAATTCCAACTCAGTTTTGTCAGTGTCTGGGGAATTTGCAGGGGAACCAATTTATGAGCTAATTAAGTTCACAATTTATATAGAAATTCAAATCTTGTATGTAATAAACTAGTCTTCTCATTTCTATCTCTGCTGTTTTTCTCACTTCACTCTGTCTCTCTTTTGTCTGTCTTCTATCTGTCTGTCTGTCTGTCTCTCTCTCTCTCTCTCTCTCTCTCTCTCTCTCCCTCTCTCTTTCCTTCTCCTTTTCCCACACACATACACATGCTCACTCTCTCTTTCATTCTCCTCTTCATCCATCTCTCCCCATGATTCAAGTTACACATCCAACTGTTTGAATTCAAATTCTTCTCCCTTCAGCACACGCTGCCCTTTACAAATACACAATAAATCTCTGCCAATTTTACTTTCAATTATGCCAAACCCTGGAGCCGCAAACTTTGGTCAACTACCAGAATATTAGTCATATCTGCAGGACTCAACAGATGTGTGAATAAATGCTCAACTCCATTTAACTAAAATTTCACTCTTGTCTTAAGTTAGTTTTTTCCAGATCTAATTTTTGGATTTCTAGATGAAGAGCAGTGACTGAAAAGACTGAACATTGTCAGATGACATTAAGTTAGATCTTGAGTTCCAATCCCAACAGAATCAACTTCATCTTTCATCCTGCCAGTGATGATATTGTCTTTACATGTCCAAGTGTACCTGAACATGTTAAATATGATTGTACATACCTACATTTCATTCAGCACTGCTTAGGGTACCTCTAATTAATTCCATCTTGACAAAACTTTTTACAATTTAGCAAATGTATCTCTTTTTTTGTTTCTTTTTCTTGTTTCAGTCATTTGACTGTAGCCATGCTGGAGCACCGCTTTTAGTCGAGCAATTCGACCCCAGGACTTATTCTTTATAAGCCTAGTACTTATTCTATTGGTCTCTTTTGCCGAACCGCTAAGTTGCAGGGACGTAAACACACCAGCATTGGGTGTCAAGCGATGTTGTGGGGGACAAACATAGACACACAAGCACACACACATATACATATATACATATACATATATACGACAGGCTTCCTTCAGTTTCCATCTACCAAATCCACTCACAAGGCTTTGGTCGGCCTGAGGCTATAGTAGAAGACACTTTCCCAAGGCAAAGTTCTGTAATGCCTTTCAACTGTGTTACATTACAGGGTTTTTTTTCTCCTCAACCTTCCTTTTCAAAACACTCCAAAGTTGTTCTAGTGGGTTTAAATCAGGTGACATGGTAGGCCAGGGCAATACCTTTACCTTTTTATCTGATAAAAACTTAGTCATCATCTTTGAAGTGTGTTTAGGGTCATTATCATATTGGACCATGGAATGCCTTCCTAGTTCCTTGATGCTTTTCAACATTGTTTTCTGAATTATGACACAATAAAGCCTTGAATCCATCGTTCTCTCAATAAATGTGAGTCCTCCCTCACCAGCTGCACTCATGCATCCCCAAAACCTAACACTTCCACTGCCGTGTTTCATGGTAGGCATGGTGCATTTGTCGCTATTATCTTCACCTGGTCATCACCATACTCACATAATACCATATGACCCCAAACAAGTTGATTTTAGTCTTGTCAGAAAAAAAGAATTTTATTCCAAAACTCCTTCCCCTTGCTCACATAGGATTCAGTAAAAAGAAAGACAACTTGGTTTATGTCTGGTAGTGAGGAGAGGCTTCTTATGGGGAATGCATTCGTGAAGACCAACCACACTGATTCAAACTTCAGCAAACTGTTTGGATGGATACACTCTTTCCACTAACAGAAGACACTTCTTAGGCCAAAGATGAAGCAGCACAATGCCTGTCGTACATCACACAACGTTCGATGTGGCAAATATCACGCGCAGTTAAAATAGAAGGATGACCCGGACAATGTTTATTGGTTAGCGGTCCAGTAGCTTTGTACTTCTGAATTACTTTGCCAACTGTGATTAGGCTAATATGTATTCATTTGCTAATTAACTTGTATCCTAAACCATTCTTGTGCAAATTAAAAATAATTTTCTTCAAATCTTTAGACAATTCTTTTCCTTTTGGTGCCATTTTAATCACAATGAAGATTTTCACCACAGTACACAAATCAGAATTCCTGCAGATGCAGTAACAATGACAGGTACAAAATTGCCAGGAGAAATAATTTATTAGAATTGAAATTATCAGCAACATCTGAATTTAGTTAAAAAGATGATCATAACATTGAATATAACAAATTTCCTTTATGGTGTACATATATTTGTGTCGTTTTAAAATTAATATTTCATTCATACCTTTGAAAATGTTTATTGTTTTGTGTTCCAAATTTGTATAATGTTTGAGTGTATAATATTCAGAATAATTTTGTGTGATTTCCTTTGATATTATCAGAGTAACGGCAATTTTACTGAAATTTTTTAGGGATGTACATAATTCTGTGAGATGCTGTATATATATATATATATATATATATATATATAAATATATATATGTGTGTGTGTATATCATCATCATCATTTAATGTCCACTTTCCATGCTAGCATGGGTTGGACGATTTGACTGAGGACTGGTGAAACCAGATGGCAACACCAGGCTCCAATCTAATTTGGCAGAGTTTCTACAGCTGGATGCCCTTCCTAACGCCAACCACTCAGGGAGTGTAGTGGGTGCTTTTACGTGTCACCCGCACAAAGGCCAGTCAGGCGGTACTGGCAATGGCCACGCTCGAAATGGTGTCTTTTGTGTGCCACCCGCACAAGAGCCAGTCCAGGGTCACTGGCAACGATCTCGCTCGAAAACCCTACGAAGGCCAGTCAGGCGGTACTGGCAACGGTCGTGTGTGTATATACATACATACATATCCACATACATATGTGTGTGAAGGCACATAGCTCAGTGGTTAGAGCATCAAGCCTATGATCATGAGGTTGTGAGTTTGATTCCCAGACTGGGCTGCATGTCATGTTCTTGAGCAAGACACTTTACTTCACGTTACTCCAGTTTACTCAGCTGTAGAAATGAGTTGCAATGTCATTGGTGCCAAGCTGTAATCGGCCTTTGCCTTTCCCTTGGATAACATTGGTGGTGTGGGCAGGGGAGTCTGTTATGCATGGACAACTGCTGGCCTTCCACAAAGAACCTTGCCCAGACTTGTGCCTCGGAGGGTAACTTTCTAGGTGCAACCCTATGGTCATTCATGACCGAAGGGATCCCTGCCTTTTCATATATATATATATATATATATACATACACACACACACACATATATATATATATATATATATATATATATATATATATATGCAGATATATATGTATGTGTGTATATGTGTGTGTGTATATATGTATATATATATATATATATATATATATATATATATATATATATATATATATATATATTACACTCGAGAGTGTAGTTGGCGCTTTTTATGTGCCACCGGCATGGAAGCCAGTCAGGGAGCACTTGCATTGGCCACGTTCAGATAGTGCTTTTTACACGCTACCGGCATAAGAGCTAGTTGGGCTGACATCGATCATGTTCGGATGGTGCTTATTGTGTGCCACCAGCATGGGAGCCAGTCAGGTGGCACTGGTATCGGCCACAACTACAATTTCCATTTGATTGTGATTTGATTTTGATTTGACTTGACTCAATATGTCTCTTGATTCAAAGGTGCTTGTTAAATGGGCTGGTTATGTGATACTGGTATAGGCTATGGCTGTGATCTCACTTTACTTGCTGGGTCTTCTCGATCACAGCATATCTCCAGAGGTGTGTGTGTGTGTGTGTGTATGTGTGTGTTTCCTTATGTTTATAGTTACACCATTTAACAACCAGTAATGTTTGTTTATGTACAGTTACCTAGTGATTCAACAGATAGAGATAAATAAATACCAGACATAAAAGTAAATACTTGGGGTGGGGGAGGGTGATATGATCCGCTAAACTCTTGAAGGTATTGCTCCAGCATGACCACAATTCAGTGAATGAAACCAGTAAAAAAAATCAAAGAGTCAAATAAATAATAATATTTTTCTCAGGAAGTCAATGTTTTCAAGAAAAACACTGATTCTTTTACTTTTTGTTTATTGATTTTTTTTTTCTTATTTATATCGATTTCTTACAGAGAAAAATATTTCCAGTTGAATCAACATCAACATCATCATCATCATCATCATCGTCATCATCATCATCATCATAATCATTCAATATCTGTGCCCCATGCTGGCATGGGTTGGACAGTTTGATATGATTCAATGAGCTTCTGTCTGCATTGTGCTCCAGTGTCTACTCTAACATGGTTTCTACACCTAAAAGCCCCATTTAATGCTAACCACCGAATGAGGCATTTGAATGCTTTTTTCATCCCATCAGCACTGGTGAGACTTCCCTGCAGTTTGCAAGACAATAAACCCCAAGTGGACAGTTTTATTTTAGGAATTAGAGAACAAGATTATGAGAGGTGGCTGTGTGGTAAGTAGCTTGATTACGAACCACATGGTTCCGGGTTCAGTCCCACTGCGTGGCACCTTGGGAAAGTGTCTTCCACTATACCCTCGGGTTGACCAAAGCCTTGTGAGTGGATTTGGTAGACGGAAACTGAAAGAAGCCCGTCGTATATATATGTATATATATATATATATATGTATATGTGTTTGTGTGTCTGTCTTTGTCCCCCTACCACCGCTTGACAACCGATGCTGGTGTGTTTACGTCTCCGTAACTTAGCGGTTCTGCAAAAAGAGACCGATAGAATAAGTACTAGGCTGCCAAAGAATAAATCCTGGGGTCGATTTGCTCGACTAAAGGCGGTGCTCCAGCATGACCACAGTCAAATGACTGAAACAAGTAAATGAGTAAAAGAGAATAAACCAGAGCAAAACAGGTTTTTCTGTAAATAATTTACATGAATATTAGTGGCATTTATGGAACCTGCTCAAAGATCATGAGTTCCAATCTACGACTTACATTCTGTTGTTCTTCTGAACAGAGCATGGTATTCTAAATTACCTCAGTGGTTCCCCTTGGTGTCAGGAATGATTACCAGATCAATCTGAGAATTCTCAACCTCAAACCATCAATCTGAGAATTCTCAACCTCAAACCATCAATCTAATAACTGATTTGTGTCATTAGATCCAAGATAGTATGTGTTAGTTGTGTATATGTAACACATGTAACACATTTTATTTTAAACACTTTACACACACACACACACACATACACACACACAGTATACACAATTAGATGGGTACCTTTATCAATCATTGAAGGAGTCAGTCTCACAAGATACTCGGAGTAATATGTATATCCCTAAGAGCATTAGATACTAAATTAATTTTCATATGTGTATATTTGACTGAGACAGAATTATTGTTGCAAGGAGAGAAATGTGTTCATTTTACTGTGTAAGGTGTGATCAAGTTGGACAGACATTAATAACTATTTGATCTCAAACAATCAATATTTGTTTGTGCTTATGACAGCCCATCAGAGATGATGACAGTGTCAATCCAAAACATTCATCCTGTGCCTCTAGCACATTCTTTGTCAAGGGAGCGGATGTGGCTGACAACACCGATACAAGAAAAGCAGACCCTGTGGCACTGAGGGCACTGAAAGTGACCCCAAGCAACACCCACAGGTGGTTGATGATGACATTTCCTCCTCTCTTCATGCAGCCTCCTGCATTCGATTTCATAGCACTTCACTCTAACATCACACACAGACATCTATGCCTTCTGATTAACAGCCAGACGCTCCAACTGACTGATTTATTAACATGATTATTAGATGCCATTAGCACTCACCATTTGATGTCTTATATAGTGTCTACTTGAAACCAGTATTCAAAGTTATACACAGCAAATTTGCTCTCATATACAGCAACTGCTTGAAATTACATTGTCACTGTTCAGGGCTATATACAGGGACTTTCCCCCTTATATATAGTAACTGCTTCAAATTACATTCAATGCCATATTCAGTGTATTTTCTTTCTCTTATATAGTGGGAGAGGCAGTGTGGTCAACAGCTTGCTTACCAGCCACATGGTTCTGGGTTCAGTTCCACTGCATGGCACCTTGGGCAAGTGTTTTCTATTGAAGCTTCAGGCCGACCAAAGCCTTGTGAGTGGATTTGGTAGATGGAAACTGAAAGAAGCCCATCGTATCTATTTATATATATGTATGTGTGTGTGTGTGTGTGTGTGTGTTTATTCCCCCAACATCACTTGACAATCGACGCTGGTGTGTTTACATCCCAGTAACTTAACAGTTCGGCAAAAGAGACCAATAAAATAAGTACTAGGCTTACAAAGAATAAGTCCTGGGTTCGATTTGCTTGACTAAAGGCGGTGCTCCAACATGGACACAGTCAAATGACTAAAACAAGTAAAAGAATAAAAGAATAAAAGAATAGCTCTACTTGAAATCCCTTTAAGCCTGTATCCAGTGTCATATACACTGACTTCTAATTTTATACACAATAACTTTGTGGCTGTGTGGTTGGAAATTTGCTTCCCAACCACATGGTTCCAGGTTTAGTCCCCACTGTATGGGGCCTTGAGCAAGTGCCTTCTACTAAAGCCTCAGACCAACCAAAGCTTTGTGAGTGGATTTGGTTAAAGGAAACTGAAAGAAGCCCATAGTATATATGTGTGTGCGTATGCGTCCATGTGTGTGTATGTTTATCTTTGTGTCTGTGTTTGACTCCCTACAAACACCGCCACTTGACAACCAGTGTTGGTGTGTTTATGTGCCTGTAACCTAGCAGTTCAACCAAAGAGACTGATTGAATAAATATCAAGCTTTAAAAAAAAAATAGCACTGGGGTTGACTTATTTAAGAATTCAAAGCAGCGCCCCAGTATGGCCACAGTCTAATGACTGAAACAAGTAAAAGATTAAAGTCATATTCAGTCAATAATCAATATTGTTTTAATGCTTTATGCAATTCTTATTCACAAGCATAGCTAGAGGAGAATAGAGGGTGCAGTCCTCCCAGAACAATACTTTTATGGGGGCAGCACCACTTTTGGGTCTGCTGTGGGCAATAATTATTTTTTGTGGAGATCCAGGTGGCAATTGAAGGGCTGCCCCAGATGGCACACACTCTAGCAATGCTAGTTTTCTTATTTAAAGTTTTTATTTAGTGAATAATAATCCTTCCTACTATAGACACAAGGCCTGAAATTTGGGGGAGGAGGATAGTGGATTACATCGACTCCAGTGTTTCACTGGTACTTTCACTGGTACCTCAGCGGAATTTGAATTCAGAATGTAGTAACAAACGAAATACCACTAAGCATTTCGCCCAGCATACTAATGATTCTTTCCTATTCTAGGCACAAGGCCCGAAATTTTGGGGGAGGGTGCCAGTTGATTAGATCGACCTCAGTATGCAACTGGTACTTAACTTATCAACTCCGAAAGGATGAAAGGCAAAGTCGACCTCGGCGGAATGTGAACTTAGACTGTAAAGACAGACGAAATACTGCTAAGCATTTTGCTAATGATTCTGCCAGCTCGTGCTAACGATTCTGTCAGTTAATTTAGTAACTAATAATGCCTTATACAGTCAGTGTTCTGTGTTTTATAAGATGAAAGTTTAAGGAATAGTTACAGGTGTTGCTAACAAAGAGTTTCTCTCACCTTGCAGAACTATACCAATCTTAACATGTAAAACTATATAATGCAGTGGTTCTCAACTAGGGTCTACACAACTCTTAGGGGGCAGGCATATGAGATCTTATTGTTGTGCAATAACTTGGTTACACTTCTACAATACACAAAATATTTTTAACTATTTTTTATACAATCCCTAATATTATCTCATTAGAAAAATACAACAGGATTTTTTTTTTAAATATCAAATGGCCATGGGGTTCCGGTTGAGTAAAATGAAAGCCAAAGAGATTCATAGAAAGAAAAATGATTGAGTGCTTTGATATAAAGCATATGAAAAAGTGAGATAAGAACATAGTTTTTGTTGTTGTTGGAAAGTAATTAGGAGAGCACGATATGTTGGATGTGAAATAATAACCTTCATTAAATGTAAAACACTAATGAGCTGAGAGAATGACAGAGTATTAAAGACATCAGGTGACAGATGCTGGAGATATATTACTATGATTGTATGTGATGGTATCTCGCTCAGGTGTGACAATGACCTTTCAGTAGTTCAATCAAATGGGATATTGTCTCTTGTAATTAATATGTAAGTGGCTGAGTATTCCACAGACAGTGTACTCCTAAAGTAATTCCCAAGCTGAATCATCATTGTCATAATTTAACCTTCGTTATCCATGCTAGCTTTGGTTGGACAATTTGACAAGAACTGGCAAGCCAGAAGTTTGCACCAAACTCCAATGTCTGCTTTGGGTATGGTTTCTATGGCTGGATGCTCTTCCTAATGCCAACCACTTTACAGAGTGTACTGGGTACTTTTTAAGTGGCACCAGCAGCCACAAAGGTGTACATATATTGTAATCAAACACAGTGAGTGCTGTATGAATCAGCGGCTTTGTGTATTGACATAGAAAAGTTAGTAGTTCGCAATAGAGAGGACAAACCAATAAGGTGTGTTTAGAAGTGATGCAGTTACCCAAGATACCCTAAGCCTCATATATGAGATGGCACTGTGAGACATGCCGTAGTGCAGAACCGATCTGCATGGAAGAAAAAATAGTTGATGATGATGATGATGATGATGATCCTCCACCTCCTCTTCATCATCATCATCATCATCATCATCATCATCCTCATGTTGATTAATGGTAATTTTGGTATTGTTTGTGTTATTGGTATGCTGGTTGTTATTGTTGTTGGCAGTGGTGGTTGTGATGAGGAAGAGGAAGAGGAAGGGCAATGGTGGTTGTAGTGGTGATGACAATGATGACACTGGTTGTAGTGATGACGATGATGATTTCTACAACAATAACGATGAAAATGTAGGTCACTATTTCACGTCTTGTACAGTTTTTAATATGTTGTATAGACACAGTGACTATTTCATGATTTTTAAAAATATTTATTTATATATATGTTATATGCACACACACACATACACACACACACACACACACATACCATGCTATATATATATATATATATATATATATATATATATATATATACAGTGACTATTAGATACCTTCCTTACACAGTAATATTTCTGTTGCCTCAAGCAGTTTACTAATTAAATATATCAGGCTTTCTGTACGAAGAACTGAAAAGCAACTTCGATCAATGTAAATCTAAGTCAGCAGTTCTCAGATATTTAGCTATCATATTTTTACTTTACTTTTTCCAGATTCGATTTTGTTTGGGCAAGAACCATTGACAAGTGAATCAATAAACACTGCGGGGATGTTTTTCAGGATTACACGAGATTATATTCAGGATTAGAGAGCAACCATATGGTGCCAATATTACGACACTTTCAATTCAAAAAGACTTATCTTTGATAACTCACACTCGAATAAATCAGAAATATATTACTGCAAAACCGAATAACAGACAGAGTTGGGGACATGAGATGCTGGCTTGGCTGTGAGATATGTAGACATACAACAGAGTTTTGGGTGCAACAGGAAGTAAGAGGAAGCAGAAAGGAGACAGGACTGGGAGAAAAAATGTATATATTATAGTATATATACAGGAAAATAAAAGATTGGAGAAAAGTGAATGAAATAAAACAAGAAAACCATTGTGAAAATAATCAAATTTTTTTTTTCTTTTGTAATTGTATTACTATTCTGTAAGATAGACTTGTTTGTTACTGTGAGCAGTGTAAAATGAGATACGTGGAGGTAAAGCCATTGAATGGGAGGAACATATCCTGTGCCAATAGCTCTTTGTGTGTGTGTATGTGTGTGCAAGTCTTTGTGTTTCAGTTTTTAGATATGTGGTTGTGTACCTGTGTATGCGCATGAGTCTGTGTCGTTTTAGGTTCTTGCATATGTGTTTGTGTATTCTGAGTATGTGTACGAAGTGGGTATGCATTATGTGTACACGTTGGTTGAATAACATGTAAACAAACAGGATTTTTGTATATACACAGACATACACATACATACGTACAAACATACAAGTATGTATGCACACACACACACACACACACACACACACATATATATACACGAACAAATGCTTCAGTATTGGCTTATACAAATGTGTGCATGTGCTCAGTTTTGCTAATATCTATTGATTTATATACACAAATATATTCATATATATGTATATATTTATAGATGTTTACACATTTGCATCAATGTGTATGTTTGAGATTTACGAGTATATATTGATTACTATACATATCATATATTTATATCAACATATATATTTACATTTATGCGTGTATATAATTTTTCCTGTTATTGTAACTTTGTGCGCTCTTGTGTGTGCTTGTGTGTGTGTGTGTGTGTGTGTGTGTGTGTGTGTGTGTGTGTGTGTGTGTGTGATTTACAAATATATAATGATTAATACATACAGATATATTAATATGCATATATATTATTTTCATAAAAGTAAATAAATAAGTCTGTTTGTGTATGTGTGTGTGTGTGTGTGTGTGTGTGTGTGTGTGTGTGTGTGTGGTGTGTGTTTGTGTGTGGTGGGGCATGCATATATAATCATATATGAAAACAGATATACAGAAACTGAAAGAATATGTTCAAATATATAATGAAACATAAAGGAAAATGGTATGTAAATGTATGTAAATGAATAAAAAAAAGTTCACACAGAAAAGTACATAAACACACATGCACAAACACACAGATACACACACACACACACACACACACACACACACAAACACACACACTTACATATAAACATACACTCGTTTATTCTCAAATACAGAAAGGAGATCAAGCACACACACACACAATCAGGGATAGGTACACAATCACTCTAAAACTTATATATATAAAACATACATATAATTAGTCATTTGTACAAAGCATACACATTAAATAACAGACATAGAAACCCATTATAGCATGTGTGTGAGCGTGTATGACTGTGTATGTGTGTGTGAGAGGGTGTGTGAGGGTGTATGTGCATATATATATATATATAAATGCTGATGATAATATATTTGAAGGTGTGTATGTGTGTATGTGTGTGCATATATATATATATAGAGTATACCCACGTGCACATACATATATACACAGTTTCATATATATAATAAGTCATTTATAGAAAACATATGCATCACATAAATACACATTAAATGGCATATACATATGTATGTGCGTGTGTGTGTACGTTCACTCATGTGTATTACATGCACATGATGGCACACATATACACTCATATTGTGAGTGCTAGAACCAAGTGCATAGAAACAGACACATACATAACTATAACAAACACACGTGCATATTCAGGCATACAGTTTCACACGTAGGACATATACATATAATTATACAGTTGCAAATAGATACGCATATACATATAAGCTTACAGTCACAAACAGATCCGTGTGTGTGTATGTGTGTGTGTGTGTGTGTGCGTGTGTGTGTGTGTAACTGAACAGCAACAAGCAGACACACACACACACACACACACACACACACATATATATATATATATATATATATATATATATATATATATATATATATATATATACACTTTCATGCACCCGCACACATGTACACAGATTGAAAAACAATCAGACATATATACACTATTGATTTTTAAATTTTAGTATTTACTGAG
Source organism: Octopus bimaculoides (assembly GCF_046866305.1). NCBI lineage: Eukaryota > Metazoa > Mollusca > Cephalopoda > Octopoda > Octopodidae > Octopus > Octopus bimaculoides. The sequence continues at coordinate 19,719,665 of NC_142928.1, forward strand.
AAATATATACTTGCATTGTACATATAACCTGACACATATGTATACATACATGTGAATGTAAATATAAATATATGTATGTATGTATGTATGTATGTATGTATGTATGTATGTATGTATGTATGCATGTATTTGTATGTATCTATATGTATGCATGTATGTATGTACTAAACAGACATACATCCACACACACACACGTCTTTGTTTTTCACAAACAAGACAAAAAGCACTTAATACATATTGTAGACTATATTTATTGTACGCTACTGATTCTGGCTGTGTCACTTTAGGAGTTTCACGTGTCGTACGTTTTATTTCCTCTGGCAATGCTTAATGTGTTGAGAGAAAAATATACCAGATGGTATTAAATTCTATCAATTCCATTGGTTATGTTCGATCATGTGGTGTATAGGTTAGTAGAAAAGTTCCTTTTCTAGCGATAATCACTCCCAATTTGTAAATCTTTCTTATGTCACGATATTTAGGAAAGATTTCTTACGTTCTTTTTTGTTCTGTTATAAAGAATGCGTCTCACTATTTAATGTCGAAATTTGGGCTGGCAGCTATCCAATCTGCAATTCAAAGGTATCCAATCTGGGATACGTTTAAATTGTGAAACATTGATATTTTCTGTTGCGTGAATATGTGGAGAATATCTTGTCTTTCCTGTTCGAAATATTAGTTAGTATAGTCAGTATTTTATACTTCTCAAATTATAAGTTTCGTCTGCTATAGCTTCTATTGTGTGGTTTCACTTCTTTGACGAATGTGCAATTTACTGTGACATCGTTTGCTTCTCAGACCAAATGTGATAGTTTTCTCGAGTTAACCCTGTTCCTGAACTCACATTACTATGTTACGTTCAAATCTAGAAACAAAACTAATTCCACATCATTATCACAGTAGATATGGAATCTGAAAGACATAAGAGTAAATGACACCATAATAAAGTGAAATATTTTTGAAAACTGCAGCAGAGGTAATTTATTCAAAACCGAAAAGAATAAACAACTGACTTTACCGGCTAATGTACTCAGTAGGAGAGAGGAGATCATCTCTATATATTCGCACAGGAGAAAATTTTATGCTTTCGTCTGTTAAGCGTATTTCTATGTAGATACTCTCGAATCATTACCTCGAAAAGTCCCGACTGAAATTTCGACAATACATGTTGAGTCTTAGAAAAACAAAAAACATTCTTAGTAAATCGTTCCTGAAAAACGTAACCGGGATATCGTATCTAAATTACCATATGACCTTAGATGACGAGTGGAATAAATATGGTTGGTAATTATAACTGGCATTCTGCAGATTACGACGACAAGTGTTCCAATTGATCCGATCAACGGAACATCCTTCTCATGAAATTAACGTGCAAGTGGCCGAGCACTTCGTAAACACGCGTACCCTTACCGTAGATACAGCGTGGCACAATGTGATAAGGCTGGCCTTTTGAAATACAGGTACAACTCATTTTTGCCAACTGAGTATACCGGAGCAACATAAAAATAAAGTGTCTTGTTCAAGAGCTCAGCACGCCATCAAGAATCCAATGACCTTACGATCCTGAACCGAATACCTTAACCACTCTACCACGCAACTCCACGCGCATCTTAATTCAAATAACTTCGCTTAAGGGGATTACAACACGTGAAACTCAGAGTTGACTTAAAACACCTTATACACAATATTATAGATCACTGGTTCCCAAAGTGGGCGGTGGAAAGTTCCAAGGGGGTGTTGAAGAAAAGTGGGGTGATAATGGGGTAGCGATTCGTGTAAAAACAACAAAATAATGGGTTTCTTTAGGTAAAGTTATATTTGTGAAACATAGTTGCTTTGAATTTACTTCAGAAAGAGGTCTACGTTTGTGATGGTTAGTTGGGGGTGGAGTGCTAGGAATGTGGGTGTCAAGGGGGTGGCAGCCCGAAAAAGTCTGGGAATCACTGCTTAGATACATATACCACCCACAATTGACAACTGTTTATAGGCACAGGCCTGACGTTATGTTGAGTAGTTTGTTTCCCAACCACATCAGTTTTAGTCACACTGCGCAACACCTAGGGCAAGTGTTTTTTTACTATAGCTCCTGGTCGGTGAAAGTCTTCTGAGTGGATTTGGTAGATGGAAGCTGAAAGATCATCTGTGTATGCGCGCGTGTGTGTGTGTGTGTGATTGTGTTTGTGTTTGTCTCCATCACCACCACTTGACAACCGATGTTGGTTTGTTTACATCCCCGTAACCTAGCGATTCGACGTAAGAGACAGACAGTTAAGTACCGTGCTTTGAAAATTAAATATTTTGGACAGTTCATTCGACTGAAACCCTTCAAGGTCGTGCCCCAGCATGGTAGCAGTCATTGACTGAAAATAGTAGATGAGAAAAGATATATATGGAAAACGTTTAAAATATCCCACACAAGACGGTAGACATGGAAAATATTAACAAAATGCGTTTTTCATTTCATATTACATATAATTAATTCTAAAGTATATTATTACAATCAAATCTTTTTAGAATACAATATGCATTGAATAACAGATTATCACAATTAAATTATTTTAAAATAGATTATTACTTATTCCGAAATATCATTCATAATACGTTACTACAATCAAATTATGTGGGTGGGTGGGAGACAGAGAGTGTGCGTGCGCGCGCGCGCACGTGTGTGTGTATCTTTACGGGGTGATAGCGCTAAGCAGTGATATACATAAATACAAATTTCATACTAGTTCAAGTATGTTGTTTGTTGTTTGTTCCTTCTTGAGCCATGCCTGGCTCATAAGGGCCGGTTTCCCGATTTCATTGGCGTATAGGTTTCCCACCTGGACGGGACGCCGTTTCGACACAGATGTGCTGCTAGATGCAGGAGGAAAAAGTGAGAGAAAGATGTGGCGAAAGAGTCAGCAGAAGTGCGTTATTACCTTCTGTCGGAGCCGCGTGGAGCTTAGGTGTTTCGCTCATAAACACACTTTTATGTCTCAATCTACTGCTATCTAGCACCTTCGGATGATCTCTACTCAACCACTACACGACGGCTACTCAACAGCCACTCAACTCTCTACCAACGGCTAGACTACCTCTGTTTATATGCCGTGGGTGATCCTACTTCTTCGATTGGGGGCGTCAACGCAACACACACATATAGCCCGGTCTGAGATTCGAATCCACGATCCCTCGACCGCGAGTCCGCTGCTCTAACCACTAGGCCATGTGCCTCTACAGTTCAAATACGCTTGAGGCAAAATCGTACCCGTAAGAAAGCCATTCACCTAACAGACTGTGGGATGCATGCATTTCAAAGTGGTTATCTCCTCTTCAGCCGCAGACACTGGAAAGAGAGGTGCTGCGAACTGACACGAGATAAAGGTCCTTCTTATGATATTCCAGTCATTGCTCAACGACTGACAGCGCTAAGCAGTGATGAGTGCGCGCGCGCGCGAAGCTTGCTTCCCAACGACATGTAAACCCTCCCCCTACTCCCACCCTCCCCCAGCAGTCACCATTCCTCACCCTGCCCCACCTGACACAGACGCAATTACAGACACACAGGAACCCGAAATTCTCCAATCCCCACCCCCAAAAAGGGAAAAATGTATGGCATTTTATATAACAATCGTTTCAGAGAGAAAACAAACTCTCCAGCGTCGGTGGACGCATCGTATTATGCCGAATGTGCCATAGTGAGTGACGAAGATCGGATTGGACTGATGAAAAGGTACGGGACGGAGATTGTGGACCTGGAGAAAGAGAGTGATATAAGTAGGTTACCACCAACGGTGGCCTTTCACAAACTTTAACATGAGAACGTTTAACTATAATGAATTAATGTTTTAAAAATTGTGTTAAAAGAGTTAAATGAGGTCAATTGGATCGTGGAGTCAAGTGGCCTTCATTCCAGCTTCCATTATTTATAACCATCTTTTTAATTCGTTTTTATTTTCCCCTACTTATGTGTTTGTCTGTCCTTGTATTGTCCCTCTTCGTTTAGCCTCTTGTGGGTAATTACGAACAAATCTCTACTGTTAACATTTACAATTACTATGAAAAACTTATAGTGGATTACTACTATGAAAATCTCTCAAAGCCTCGTTGGATTACTATATGGAAATTTATACAGAGTTCCTACGACTCCTATCTATACCACTATGGATAAACTAATTCTTATAAACACAGATAAACTTTTAAGAACGGATTTCTTCCTTTTATATCCCTGAAGAATGGTTATGCAACTTCAATATGATTATCGTTTCGATTCCATTTAGATAAGTTATATAATCATGAGACGATCGTAAGAATTTTTATACATCTTCTTATTCTCTATTGTACATTCCTCTTCTCATCATTTACGCGGTAAAACATTTCTCTATGGTAATATACGTTTTGTTGTGAATATTCCATATATACTTATTCCGTTATCTCTTACATTCTAATATATATAGTTGAAATTTATAGAAAAAAATAAGAGAGGAAGACAGGTGTATGAACAGCAAACAGGTGTATTAGTTTGACGCTCGGGAAAAGGAAAAAGTCTTTTACGTTTCGAGCCTACGCACTTTAACATAATGGAATAAGACAAAATAAACAGAGAGAGAGTGAAAAAATAGCTGTAGATTTAGCGGTCAAACATGGCGACTGATTAGTAAAAGAGTTTGAAAGAAGAGGTTGGAAGAAAGGGAAATAATAAAGTGATGTTGATCTTACATAAAGATGCGCGTGCATGTGAGAATGGTGTGTGTGGATGTGTATGTATGTATGTGTGTGTGTGTGTGAATAGGGGCTACTGACTTTGACGTCTGTGGGTGTGTGGGTGTGTGCGTCTGTAATATGTTGCTGCTCATATAGTGGTATGTGTGGTGACGCTATTGAAGATTGTGTGTGAATGTGTGTGTGGATGATGCTGTGTGGTGTGGGTGCAGGGAAGTGGTCAGCGTTAGTGTGTGGAGTGGTATGGAGTGGTGTACTGGAGTGGTGGTGTGGAGTGGTGGTGCGGAGTGGTGGTGTGTGGGGGGTACTATCAATGAAGAGAAGAGGTGGGTAGGAGTGAAGAGAGGAAGTAGGTGTCGGAGGAAAAGAGAAGGGAAGTCAGATGAGGAGAAGAGGGGAGTCAGACGAAGAGAGGAGGAGAGACGAGCCCATGTGGCGCAAAGGAGCGAAGAGAGAAGATGGTCCCTGTGCAAAGACAGTCCGCGATACAGACATGCTGTAGTAAATGACCGGTGGAGCGGAAATGGCGCGAGACCAGGATGTCATTGCTGAGTCTGATGTCTCGGAGGTGCTCCGTAAACACGTCAGCCAAGCGGCGTCCCGTTTGACCGATGTACAAGAAGGATAGAAAGAGCAGGAAATGCAGTAAATGACGTTGCTGGAAGTGCAGGTAAAGGAGTCAGTGATGTGATAGAGATGATGATGACTGCTTGTGAGGAAGGTGGTGTTGGAGAGATAGGACCAAGTACGGCAGCGTAGGCGGGAGCAGGAGGACAAGCCAGGCTGAGAGGTGGGGCTAGGGAAGAAACTGTGCACCAGGAGGAGCATTTGAAGGAGGTAAGGGGTAGGTTGGAGAAGATGTGCGAGGTGGAGGGGTCGGACTGAAGTCGCCGGAAGGCTTGGAGAATGGTACGTTTGAGGAACAGGGTGGAGGAGTTGTAGGTGAAGGGAAATGGGAGTCGGTAACAGTGGGGCGGGTGCGGGGAGGAATGTGCCCTGGCAAGGGGAGTGTGGATAGTGGTGAGGGGATATCCACGAAGGATGAAGTAGCGAGCCATGATTTGACACTGAGTCTCAAAGTCATGGTTTTCACTGCAGTGCTTGCGCAGTCGGAGGAATTGGAAGTAGGCGATGGAGAGCTTGGTGTGGGTAGGGTGGGAGGAGGAGAAGTTAAGGTAGGAGTGTGAGTCGGTGTGTTTGTAGTGGATCGACGTAGTGAGAGCGGAGTGGTGTATACTGATAGACATGTCGAGAAATGCGACGGAAGAGTTAGAAATATTGCAGGGGAATTCGAGGGCAGGATGGAAGGATTGGACAAAAGAGAGGAAGGAGTCTAGTTGTTCGCGGCAATATATAGTTCGGGAGTGGAACCAGTGAATCGTGAGAATATCTGGGTCTCAACGTAGCCAACGAACAGGTTCGCATAGTTGGGGCCCATTGTTGTTCCCATGGCCACCCCTGAAAACTATTGGTAAAAATCCCCCGCGAACAAGAAGCAGTCGACGGAGCGAAGAAGTTCCGCCAGACGAAGAAGTGTGGAGGTGTCAGGCTGGAGGTTGGGTCGAAGGTCCAGAAAATGTTTCAGTGCAAGAAGTCCTTCGTTGTGTGGGATCAGCGTATATAAACTCTTGATATCAAAAGTGAAGAGTAGTTTACATGTGTGTGTGTGTATATATATATATATATATATATATATATATATACATGCATACATATACATACATATATATATCCATATATATATATATATATATATATATATATATATATATATATATATATATATATATATATATATGTATGTATGTATATGTTTTTAGTCAAGTTACAAAAATACATACTTTAACATTAAGCTGGCGGATTACCTAATACTTTTTAGTAGAGTATTCACATACAAAATGTTTTCAAGGATAAAGTTTGAGATTGAATTAGAAGTTTCGTTTTGTTTGTCTTCGTCGTATGTGTGTTTGTATTTCATGCTCTTGATATCCCCTGATGGTGGTAAAAGAATGTCACCGTCATATAAACGGTGTTCTTCGTTTCCATTCCTCCGTGAAACCATTTTGCCGACTACGATGTAATATTAGCTTACTTTAATACAGGTGAGAGTTAGAGACAGGAAAGGCATCCGGCCGTAGATAATCTTCCTCAAGGAATTTCGTCTGATCCATTCAAGCATGGAAAAATAGACGCTAAAGCAGTGATATAGATGTATGTGTGTGTGCGTGCGTGTATGTGTGTGTACGTATAGTTTCAATATGAAAATAATAATAATAAATGCGCCCTTTTAAAGCCTAGCCTGGCACATGGGCCCGATTTCCCGGTTTCAATGGCGTATGCGTTCCCCAGCTGGACGGGATGCCAGTCCATCGCAGCGTTACTCCTTTTTGCCAGCTGAGTGGACTGGAGCAACGTGAAATGAAGTGTTTTGGTCAAGAATACAACACGTCGCCCGGTGCAGGAATCGAAACCACAAACTTACGACCATGATGCTGACACCCGAACCACTAAGCCACGCGCTTCCACATAGTTTCAATATTGCTTACTAAGAACAAAGCAAATCACAAACGACGGCGAGAATTCAACGCATATTCTACGGATTAATTGATATATTTTAGCAAAATATTGACTTCAACTGGTGTACGCGCGTTTCGCTCAATTGAGATATTTCCAACAAGTAAATGAAAAGCAATTTAACCTTACAATATAATGCTGTTGTATCATCAGCCAGTCACATATAAAATCTGAGCAATCATGAAAGTAGGAGAGGTCGCTTGTATAGAAGTGTGCGATGTTGTTTAGTAAACAATGGAGAATTTATACAGGGATTTATGGCTTTTAAATATTTTGTTTTATAGTGGCTGAGCGACATTTTTAATAGACAACGATGGGAGTTCACTTTCTTTCTTTACTATAGCATGTAATTGTTTTTGAAGTGTTACTTTATTAATGTAAATTTTATTGAAATGAATTATGGGTTCATATTCTTACTATGGCATGTAATGCTTTTTTAAATGTATTTTGGATGGAAATATTATTGAAACGGATTATGATCAGTCAGGGATACGCTGTCATCTGTAAATGTGGATTTTAATGTGGATTTTATTGCAACGGGTTATAGTCAATCAAGGATACAGTGCCTTTTCTATATGGCCTTTGAGCATACTGTTTTTACTAAAAGGCATTTTCAAAATGTAAAAATATTAGAATATTTATAAGGCTAAATTAATATTTGATTTTAAATTAAATTTTAAAGCGTTTACAAGAGTTGACATTCGAATGTGATGATTAAACAGAAATTGTTGAGATATAAATTATTTGAGAATTCTAAAATTTAAAAATTTCGAATAATTTGTACAAAACGGTGAACTGACTCAGATGAAAATATGAACGAGAAAAGTAAAATGGGAATAAAGACAAGGAAAACAGAAAAACAGGAAAATAAAAGATATCGAAATGATTTATCTTTTGGGAATTATGATCGGTATTTACATTTCAAAAGTTTTGTATATTGTATGAAGACATGAAAAAATTCTTCCTGGGTGCTTTGATTGTGGATGGTTAGGTGGAAAATAAAATTTTACCGACCTCAACTATACACGATCTCTTATTTCCATTATAAGACTTGCACATGAGACGATTTCCTCTTCAAATTGAAGTGTGTATTAGTGATTTTCAACTAACCATATAGATAATGAAAGAGAGGTGTCATTTTCGTATTTCATATTTCGACAAATCTGTGGATGTTGACTGTATCATAAATCAAATGAGTTATATGTAAGGATAATGTAAATGAATATTGCAAAAGGATTTACAGAAATCAGAGAAGATGAAATTAAAATAGTATTGTTAATGAGAAATACAATCTTCCACACACGTGGGATCGAAAATTTACTAATGTATCATTTGACATGTATGGGAGCCAACGATTCCACTGTAATCAGTGACATGGCAGGACTCATCTCCTACCAATGTTGAAAAATATATTCCCACAGGCAGAAGGTAGTATTTATTGTGATGATAGGTTACTAATCACCAAGAAATTAAACGCTCAACAGGGCGATAAGTTAGGGAAAGACCTACATTTATTATTCAACGAACACAAATTAAATATTACAGTTAAATAGTTCCAAGACATAGCACTAGATTACCCTCATTAATAGCCAAATCAAACGCTCAACTATATCTATCAAACTAGCCACAAAGCATTATTATCAATATTGTCAAAATACGTCTCTTCAGCTGTCAAATCTATCCGCTAATAAGCAAATATTCAACAACTTGGCAACATACAACAATGATACTTACAGGTGAAACAGTGACAATGAAAGCATAGTGTACATCGAAGAAAACAACAGACCAACGAAGAATAGCAAAGACAGAAACGTAATACCATATGGCATAAACTTTATTACTTATACTCACTAGCAACAACAACAGGAAAGATTTTCTACAGAGCTTTCGCTAAAATTTTCAATCAATTAATAAATAAAACGAAATCTTGAATAAAAAAAAATTAATTCTCATACTTCACTTCCTATTTACAATTCTCTTTCTCCCTTTTTTTCCTCTCTCTCTCTCTCTTTCACACACACATACATGCGCGCACACACATATATGCTCGCGCGTGCACACAAACACAAACACACACACACATGAATATACACCTACGCTTCGTTAACTTTTGAACGAAGTTGTGTAGTTTTGGCACATTAGCAACACAGCTGCTAGTTGCAGCGTGTCAGTGTATCTAAAGAGACATCTACTAGAATAAGGTTTAATGAAGATACGGCCATAACAAATGATAGAGTCAATGATATGCGACATACTGTGTTTGCAATGGGGAGGGGAAAAAAAACAGGTATACGAGAATATACGAACGTGTGAAAAGAGTATGACAGAAATTATGTATGACAAGTGTTGAGGATTAAAAAGGATACAGAAAGTAGGCTTTTTGCACAGGCAAACAGGACACGTGACAAGGAATTAAATGGACATTTAATGTCTTTCGATTCAAAAGAATAGAAAGTGAACAAAGTAACAATGTGCATATTAGGTAAAACGGATTGAAGAGAAAAAGTTAATTTTGGATTGAAGGACTATTCTAAAACACACGTAAAAGGAGAGAGTGGAGAGGATTATGAGAAAACGAAATAGAAAACAAGGACTAAGAACGAGACGAGAGAAAAAAGGAAAAGAGAAAACGAGAGAAAGGCTGTGAGAGACGAAAAAGTGGTGAACAAATAAGACGATGGTGAAGGCAGTTGTAGAGAAGATGAAGATACATAAGCTGGAAGAATATTTTCAGTCCTACTCTTTGGAGATTTCATGTAAATTTACCAGTCGTCTACCTATGTTTGGAAGCAAAAGGAAATACTATTTCTAACAGCATGAGAGTTGCAATTAATGATGTGTGTGCATTACACCTTGTAACAGCATTTACCTCAAATGGATATCACAATTTTATCCCAAGTGCGCCGATGGTCAATCACAAGTTGACAATGAGAATGGGAAAAAATGTGGAAAACCATCAACACAACCCTAGAAATGCCATCGAAATTTATCGTAGCCTCTTACAGAATTGTATCACTTTTAAAATTTGTATTTTTAAATATTAAAGTATTATGCCTGGTAAATTGAACTTGTAATTTTAATTGAAATTTGAAATATATTGTGGTTTTATGAAAATTAAACCGTGCAATTTATAAGAGTTTTAAATCTGAATATTTTATAAATATAGAAAATTTAAATGTGAAATATTGAGTGAACAAATTATTTTCTAACTTCTATAGTATTTGAAACCATGAACTAACTTTTCAAAGAGATGACTTTTAAATGATCTTTTCTATTATAGGCACAAAACCAGAAATTTTGTGGGTGGAGGTTATGTTGATTACATCAACCTCAGTACTTGACTGGTTGTTATTTCATCAATCCTGAAAGGATGAAAGGTTAAGTCGACCTCAGTGGAATTCGAACTCGGAATGTAACGATGGACAAAGTACTGCTAAGCATTTTGTCTGGCATGCTAATGACTTTACCAGCTTACCAACTTGTATAGGATTCTAATAAGAACAATATTACAAATACATAATTGCTATGAAAATATACGTGAATATGTGCATGGATATATATATATATATATATATATATATATATATATATATATATATATATATATATATATATATATATATATATATATATATATATATATATATATATATATATATATATATATATATATATATATATATACACACACACACACACACATATCGTTGCTATTATGTTAAACTGTCAAATGTACAAATTTGGCCATTTACATTTTCTTTTTACTATTTACTTTTGCTTGTAATAGCCGGCTCTTTTGGTTAAACTATCGTATTTCCAACTGATTCGGATGTCAAAATATCAAAAATTGTCAAAGTTTAGTACAACGGTTTTGATATAGAATGGTGAAACTATTTTTTTCGTTTTCTGAAAAAGCAACGTTTTGGACTTACGACACTTTTGCATAAAAGCAATAATATATATGTATGTATGTATGTATGTCTGCATGTATGTATGCATGTAGATACACACACACACACACATATGGATGCATGATATGATGTATGTATATGTGCATATGTGTGTGTGTACGTGCATACATGTCTATGTGTGTGTGTGTGTGTGTGTCTGTCTGTGGCTTAATGAAAAAGATTAAAGAAAATCTCAAAAGAGAAAAGAAAACAGAGACTGATATGACAAATTGACTATGTTACTGTTTCTCACTCAGACTTCCACTCAAATGCTACTCCTTTACAAATTTCACTCTCTCTATATCTCCTCTTTTGGCTCATCCTCAGTTTATCCCTAAAGGAACTTATACTCGGGATTTTTTTCTTTTTTTTTTTTTTTTGCTTTGATTTTTGTTCATATTTTATTCCTGATTCCATCTGAGTTCTCTGTGAAATTTAGTAATGATTCATTGAGAAATGGCGGCATTCTTTCAAGAGAAACAGACAATTATCAACATAAATATACATACATACATATATATATAAATACATACACATACATGCATATTATATATGCACACACTCTCTCTCTCTCTCTCACACACACACTCACGCTCACACACACACACACACAAACACACATACAGGTGTACATATATACACACATACATGTATATGTCGGTATATATGAATATATACCTACACATACACATATATACTCATATATACCTACATATACATGTGTGTGTATATATATGTACAACTATGTGTGTGTGTGATTAAGTAGGTACGTATATATGTGTCTGTGATGCAAATTTATCTCTGACATACCTTCCATTAAAACTCTGTTTCAGAGTAGTATTAGAAAGCCAGTCTGTTGATATTTATAGTGTCAAACGTCTGAGTGGTAAAAGTGAAACACAGCTTCTGTTGCAATTAAAAGTGATTTCATTGAACTTAACCGTACTAGTAACACTGGAGAAAGCTTACATATTACTATGCTACATTTTTCAAAAGTACATTTACACATACATATATACACACAATCTTGCATGTACGTGTATACATGCACCAGCAAATACACAGAAATACTTTGTGTGATAAAGAAACCCATATTTATAATCAAAGAGTAAATCTTAAGATATTCAGATATCACTATCAAAATATTAGCGGTTTTACCTCAGGTAACTCTTGATCAAATACACCTGCAATCAAAAGGAAAGGCTTTCCAACCAAAACCATTCAGCCTTTTTCATGTGTGCAGGGATCTCAGGACAATATTAATCAATAGATTAACATGGTTGTTGCCTTACAAAAAGTACCGATGCTGGTGCCATGTAAAATATTCTCAGTATACTCTGTAAAGTGGTTGGCATTGGAAAGGGCATTCAACTGTAGAAACCATACTAAACCAGACGATGGAGCTTAGTATGACTCTCAGCCTTGCCACCGTCTGTCATACTGTCTGGCCCATGCCAGCATGGAAAATGAACGTTAAATGATAATAATAGTGGTGGGATTATATTTTAAAAGCTTCTGCACAGGATGAGGACTGCTCAGCTACATTGGTGGTAACGGCTGAAATACACAATAAGAAATGAAAGACCAATTAAAGCTAACGAGGGACAGATGATCAGGTGGATCATAGTGAAATACATCTCAGCTGTAGCCACTTGAAGAAGAAAGCAAAGAGAGTATATCTAGTGTCAATGACTAGATATAATATAGATCAAGTATATCTATGCCATTAATGTTTAGATATGATTACAGAAATGGCGTCCACTCTGTCAGTGGTTAGATATAAAATTGTGAAAGGATGTTTATATTGTCAGCGGTTTGATATGGTGGAAAGAGAGAGGATATCTACAATATCATTGATTATAATGGTATAGAAAGGGGGTATCTATTCTGTCATTTGTTAGATATACTACAACCATTTTAGACAGAACAGACAGGTGTTGTAAGTATTGTAATTGTCTTGAGGATTCGTGAATCAAACTTCAGAGTTTGTAGCTTTCATAACTTTGGTTGGACCAGAGAAATATCTCCACAATTCCCAAATGATATATTGGACTATCTGAATTGTGAGATATTGAACTAAACAGTAGAACCAAATGTATAGTTCTATTTCGTAGTGATGACATTGTTGTCACGGTGGTGTTTATTTCAAGTCCAGTGATCTCGATCGTTGAGAATTAAACATCTTGACCATCGACTCAACTCAGTTCTGTTGACAAGATATGAATTTGTGACTTCTCAACTCTCTATGTTCTCAATATAATTAAATTTGTGAGCAACGTGGAACAAGACGAAAGTTGCATAACAGACCTGCTTTATCATATGTTTTATGCAATTTTTATTCTCATTTGAAAACTATGAAAGCAATTAGCAACTTCAATAAAGTGAAATAAAGTCATGCTGGTCACGACATCGTTTCACTTCTAAAATATATGTTTTGTGGCTAACTTCAAAAAAGATAATAAAATATAATTAATAATAGGTTTTTCAGTAATAGCTTAACGTAATTTTTAATTAATAGTTGTCAAATAGAGAAACTTGCCTTCTCTCTCTCTCTCTCTCTCTCTTTGATTTTTTTTTTTTGGTACTTTTTATCCTTCCAGTACTACATGTAACAAATTGTAAAATTGCTGCTTGTCAGCTTTCTCTCTTGACAAAATCTACATACAGGGCTGGCAACATATTTTATGAACTTAGTGTAATCTCAGCCACAAGCCAATAATTTATTTCATCTAGTCTGCTTTTATTCCAATTACCAATGAAATCTCTAAGCATTTCACTGCTGTTCAATATTAAGCTAAAGAATTATGGTAGAAAATTAACAGAAATAGTAGATTGCCAGATTAAAACTATTTTTCATCTATCAATATATGTCAGACACAATGTCTTTTAAAGCTAATAATGCCTGAGAGTATCTCCTAATTACCAAAATGGTGTAGCAACTGAATGTGGGGACAATATTTATATTTGCCTATAAAGCACAAGCAGCATTAAAAACAGCCATTTGAAATTCTCAGTCGTAGCCTCTTGCTTGAAGAAACCAAGAAAACACCTGTATCAGTGGGTTAAATCAAACCCCAGTATTTGACTGGTATTTTACTATATTGACTCTGAAGGTAGCAAAGTAAAGATGTCCTCAGTAGGTTTTGAACATAGAATATCAACGGCTGGAACAAGTATGAGTATGGCAATTTGTCCAGTGGCCTAATACTTCTACCAAATAACCTGCAAGACTAAATGACATCCAACAATCATATCAGATCTCCGGGTACTCTCTTTTACTCTTTTACTTGTTTCAGTCATTTGACTGTGGTCATGCTGGAGCACCGCCGTTTTTTAGTCGAACAAATCGATCCCAGGACTTATTCTTTGTAAGCCTAGCACTTATTATATCAGTCTCTTTTTGCCGAACCGCTAAGTTACGGGCATGTAAACACACCAGCATCGGTTGTCAAGCGATGTTGGGGGGGGGGGCAAACACAGACACATACACACAAACACACACACACACACATATATATATATATATATATATATATATATATATATATATATATATATATATATATATATATATATATATATATACATATATATACATATATACGACGGGCTTCTTTCAGTTTCCGTCTACCAAATCCACTCACAAGGCTTTGGTCGGCCCGAGGCTATAGTAGAAGACACTTGCCCAAGGTGCCACGCAGTGGGACTGAACTCGGAACCATGTTGTTGGTAAGCAAGCTACTTCCCACACAGCCACTCCTACGCACGAATTTCAGTAACTTTGTGGAATTGACCCTATTTAGTAATCCATATTGTTGTTGTTGTCATCATCATTATTGTCTTTACTGTCAGCGTTATCATTACAGTTGTCATCATCATCATCATTTCCTTGTGATTGTTGCTGTCATCATCATCATCAACATCGTTGTTATTGCCATCATTCTTGTCATCATCATCATTGTCAACATAGTTATTGTCATCGTCATCATTGTTGTTGTCATCACTATCATGATCATTGCTGTCATCACTGCTGTTGTCATCATCATTATTGTCATCACAATTGTTGTCATCATCATTGTCATGTTTGCCATAGTTGTCACCATTGTTTATCATCGTTGTTGTTGTCGTTATCAGTTTTCACCATTGTTTATCATCATCATTATTATACACTAGCTCCCTCTGTGCCATCAAAAATGACAGCTAATTGTAGTATTCTATATATAAATATGGATGGTAAATCAAATTAATACACTTGTCAATGTTATCTAGTGGTTGTCTTTGGAGATGTAACATCGATCATCAGTTGTTACTGAAAGAACACTGGTTCACACATACAAACATTCACAAACTTCCCTTGTATACTCACACACATACACACATATGCTTACACAAAGTTGAAATGCTGTTTGATTTTTTTCTTTTCAATGCTGAATGTTCGCCATCCTGCTTCCATTGCACACACTCTCACACACACAAACATTCATACACCTCCCTTTTATATACACACATATATACTCACACAGAGTTGAAACGCTGTTTGATTTTTCTTTTCGGCGTTGAATGTTCATCATCGCACCTGTTTGCCATCACACCTTCCTTCCTTATTCATCTACCACCCCTTCCTTTCTCATTCACATGTTGTGACGGAGAAAAACACGAGAGTTTTATTATAATAGATTGTACAAAATTTGTCAAATAAATAAGTTCCTGTATCATGAGAAGTGAGTTCTCAGGTGTCAAACAAGGGTTTTCTTCCTGGATAATATCTGAAGAAAACTCTGTTTGAATCTCCTCATAAGACATGTACTTTTCTTGTTTTATAAATTCATAAACTGTTTTTGCCATACCACCCCCTCAAGATGATATGAGTTCATAAGGGGGCTGTATATGTCACAAGAATTCTGTGGGGGTTCTGGATGTTTAGAGAGGGAGATGTTCTTAGAAATGAAATATTTAAACATGTTTTTAACTATTTATACTTTACTTGTATATCTATACTACTTAAGGGAAGGTGCGTAGTTTAATGGTTAGAGTATTTGGTTCATGATCGCAAGGTCATGAGTTCAATTCTTGGCATTGCGTTGTATCCTTGAGCAAGATACTTTATTTCTCAGCTAGAAAAAATGAGTAGTACCTGTATTTCAAAGGACCAGCCTTGTCACGCATTGTGTCATGCTGAATCTCCCTGAGAACTACATTAAGGATCTTTGTGTCTGTGGAGTGCTCAGCCGCACGCATGTGAATTTCGTGTGTGGGCTGATCGGATCAACCGGAACCCTTGTCATCGCAACCACCAGAGTGCCAGTTATACTACTTATTATATTTTGAACACATTTTCAAACAAGGCAAATAAATTTTTGTAGGGATTGGAAAAAGGGCTAAACATTGTGGTATCAATGAGCAGAGCATGACTGATGAGGTACCAAATTTCAGTGTAATTTCATTTATGTGTCCTTATTTTTGTTAGTAATTTCCACAAAAGTTTAAGATAAGGGGCATTGATCCACATAAGTATTTAAAAAGAGACCGGTGTCACATAAATGGCACCTGTGCTGGTGGCATGTAAAAGCACCCATTACACTCTCAGAGCTGTTGGCGTTAGGAAGGGCAGCCAGCTGTAGAAGCATTGCCAAATCAGATTGGAGCCCGGTGCAGCCTCCTGGCTTTCCACACCTCAGTCAAACCATCAAACCCATACCAGCATGGAAAATGGATGTTGAACGATGATGATGATGATGACAACAGCAAATGGCTATGGAGATCCAGTAGGGTAAAATAGAAAACAAAGGGATCAATAGGCAAAAAGTGGTTGAAAATCACTGCTCTATATTGTGGCTTACTTCCTTAATTCTCACATTAACCATCCATTCAACTTGATGGGACACTGGTCCATCACAGGATTACTCTTTTTTGCCAGCTGAGTGGACTAGAGCAACATGAAATGAAGTGTTTTGCTCAAGAACACAATGTATTGACTGGTCCAGGAATTGAAATCACAATCTTATGATCATGAGTCCAACATCCTAACCACTAAGCCATGCACTTCCACATTTACCTGTAGAGGCTATCCTTTTCTCCTTTGAGAGTTACTTCAATGTGTATCCTTCTCAAGTCAATATCTGTGATCAAACTGAACATCAGCCGTATTGCTTTCCTCCATGTGGAAAAAAGTGGAAAAATCTGGGAAAGACATAGGTAGCACCTTTTCCACTCAACAAAGCCATAAAAATCGATACTTTCTGTGAATTCAAAGTATTCTTTGCTGCATAGCATTTAGCTTGGTGTGTAGCGAAAAGAAATCTTTTATTCATGTTGAAGAATAACTCACTCCCATCTCAAAGATGGGTTATACAAAATATTAGAAGGCATCTCTGATCATAATGTTTTCAGTGTTATTACCTGTAACTGTTATCTTCAATACAAAACATTTCAAGGATGAATATAGATTTTAGATCTCTTCTTAGAAACCTACAATCTTTGAGCTACATGTTTATCTTTACTAGTTTACACATTCACATGGTCACATACAAAGCACAAAATATAGGTGTGTGTGTGTGTGTGTGTGTATATATATATATATATATATATATATATATATATATATATATATATATATATATATATATATATATATATATATATATGTATATATATCCATATATATATAGATAACCATACACATACATATATACATATATATATATATATATATATATATATATATATATATATATATATATATATATATATATATATATGTATACATATATATATATATATGTGTGTACATATATATATATATATATATATATATATATATATATATATATATATATATATATATATATATATATATATATATATATGTATATATATAAATATATATATATACATATATATATACTTATATATGTATGTAAGTATGTATGCATGCTTGTACGCATGTATGCATGTATGGATGTATGTTTGTATGTTTGTATAGTTTGCTATTCCGTTAAAATTTAAAAAAATGTACTCTATCCAGTGCAGTGAGAGATGAATATTGTTTAATGTACGCTATAAAGATATGAATGTTATATGTACATATAGCTATGAAGTCAATTGGAATGGCTCCAAAAGATATAGAAGTCCTCGCTTCAGATCGAGTTGGATGGCGAACAAGGGTGTGGAGTGGAGTGAAAGCATTTGAAGAGGCCAGGATGATGCAAGCAGGGCTCAAGAGACATTTAAGGAAAAAGGTGAAGACTGAGAAGGTGAATGACAAGGACCTTTTTGTGTGCACAGTCTGTGACAGACCATGTCTGTCCTTGGCTGGCCTCAAATCTCACCTGCGAACCCATGGAAAACAAACCTCACCCAGCTATTCTGATTATATGTCTGTGCACACGTTTGAATGTGGTGTGTGCCAGAGGGTTTGCAAATCCAATGGGGGTCTTAAAAGACATGTTAGGATCCACAATGAGCAGAACTTACTTGCAGGTATTGGTAGTGCAAATCAGAGGTGCAATCTGTGTGGGTGTTTTTTCAAAACACTGTCTGGTTTAAAAAGCCACATCAGACGCCATGAAAGGGCTAAGGTGTAGGTGCAGGAGGTGGTGAAACTCTGTTTAAGGAGTAGACAACCACCATATATATATATATATATATATATATATATATATATATATATATATATATATATATATATATATATATATACAGAGAGAGAGAGAGAGAGAGAGAGAGACAGACAGATAGATAGATAGATAGATAGATAGATAGATAGATATATGCACATGCATATAAACATATATACATAGATACACATATACATATATATATGTATACACACACACACATACACATATATGTATATGTGTGTATATATGTATGTATGCACTGAACATACACACATATATATAATTATATATATGTATATGTGAACCACTCCTATGCCATTATTATTTACGACTGACACACAGTTTATATTATTGTTCTATCACATCAGACCTATCTACAGGACACAATATTCAACAAATATCTTAATCTCATATATCTCCAAGATAATCCTCTTTCTGGTCACAAATGTCTTACACCTTTGGTTGCACATTAAATATTAAGTAGAACTGAAAGCACTGAGAATACATATGACCATTTTGTTTCAGAGGCATTATGTACCAGATGACATGGGTATAGACATGTTCTAGTCTTTTTACTATATGTGTAAGTTTCTAGTCTATCGGAAATAATGCTGGACAACTCTCTTGCCGATGACAAGCTTTGAGACAGAAACACATGCCCACAGCTGTTCTCTTATCACCAAACAATAAGCCTCTCCTTTTCCTTAATGGCATGTCAATTTTAGAAAAATTTTGATTCCTGAGCTTATCTCCCCTTCTCAAGTTAACCTGGTCTCAACTGCCATTTGATCACTATAATATGTCTTCTAGAGCCAGGGATAATTTTAATAAATCAACCATTTATGTTGCATGGTATTTGATATATTTGTATTCACTTTATGTTAGATAGATATGTGTGTATATATATATATATATATATATATATATATATATATATATATATATATATATATATATATATATATATATATATAGGGAGAATTCACGAATAAACAACAGACAGGTGGTGTAAACAACAAATGGATGTATTAGTATAACACTTGGGAATAGAGAAAGTCTTTAACATTTCGAGCCTGTACTCTTCAACAGAAAGGAACACAGAAAGAAACAAGAAGAGAAAAAGATCAGCATAGTGGTCAGCGATCTATCATAGGTTATGTGCGATAGTGGTGTCAATTAGACCCAGAGGTTTCAGGTAATGCTGAGTAAGTGCTATGGATAGACCACAGTTGAGTTCCAGGTTTGGTGGTTAGGGATATAATAAATATCCTGGAAACAGCCATAAGACATTCTATTTATAAATGTTCTATATTATACACAGCCTTGGTCTTTTATCTCATTACGAAAAGTAAATCCTTATATATATATATATGATGATGATGATGATATATATATCATTATCATTTAAATGTGTTTTCTGTGCTGGTACAGATAACTTGACAGGAATTGGTCAGGCCAGAGACTACACCAGGTTCTATCGTTTGTAATGGCTGGGTGTCTACAGCTTGATGCATTTCCTAATACTGGGCACATTTTATGTGACACCATCACCAATACTTTTAACGTGACATCATCACCAATTCCTTTTTATGTGGCACCAATACCAATGCTTTCTATGTTACATCTTGATTTTAGGACATCAGTTGTGTTGTTGATAGATTGGTCTTGTTGAGTACAGGAATGTACCACACAACACACACAAATGCACACATATATAATTATACACACACATATATATAGATAATTATAGATGTATGTATAAATATATATATGTGTGTAATGTGTGTGTATATATATATATATATATTATATGTATGTATATACAAAGTATGGGGGTTTAGTTCACAGGTGATCTTAACGATTAGGTACGCTAGGTAAGTGGTGTAACGGATTACTGGGGCTCCAAGGTTAAAGCCAAGATGGTAGTTATGGAGCCATTACAGATTTCTGATGCAGTGGATATATAATTGTTAAACAGGACATCAAACATCAAGGCAAGGCAAACATCTCAAGTCATATACAATTTCTTCCTATAATAATATTGTATATGACTTGAGATGTTTGCCTTGCCTTAATCTTTGACATCCTGTTTAACATTATATATATATATATATATATATATATATATATATATATATATATATATATATATATATATATATATATATATATATATATATATATATGTGTGTGTGTGTGTGTGTGTGTGTGTGTATATATAATAATAATAATAATAATATTAGGGATAAAAATCCAAATTTACAGGGAAAAACTCAGTTTAATTTATCAAAATTAAAATTAAATTAAATTTCACAATATATAATATATAAATAAATAATTTAGAGAAAAAACCCCACAATTATTGAATTCATTCATGAAAATCCACAATCACATATAAAAAATTTAATAAGCAAATACACTAAAAAGACCTATAATAAAAATCAAAAAATACAAAGTAATAAATATTAAAATAGTAAAAATGACTACACGTGTTTCATAACCATATTTTCAAATAGAAAATAAAATAAAAATCAAATCGATTCAAATTAAATCGACCGAAAATCAATTCTATTCAAAATTATAGCTAATCTTCAGGTCAAAATACAATAATAATAATAATAAAATGCATGTATATATACTGACTAACAATAAATATCAAATGAATTTATATAAAAATACTTATTTTACCAATAAATAAAAGAAGAACATTTAACAATATTACTGAAAATAAATGCAATACTTATCTTATCGAAGCTTTAGTTTCAACTAAAATTTTAAATGATATTCTTTTAATACAGTTCTATATTTAAGAGATGAGGAATTATTTACATTATTTACATTATTTACATTTGACAGATATTTGTCCTCATCTTGTTTGTTGTTAACACAACGTTTCGGCTGATATACCCTCCAGCCTTCGTCAGGTGTCTTGGGGAAATTTTGAACCTGGGTTCTCATTCCTAACGATGCTAGGACACAACAACCTCCTAAGCAGACCGAGTGCAGATATGAATAGCATATGGGAACCGGTATTGAGGAAGGATAGAAAAATAA
>NC_142928.1:19746568-19776568 GCF_046866305.1 Octopus bimaculoides
CCCGGCGTGCTAACGTTTCTGCCAGCTCGCTGCCTTTGAAGCTATTTCTTGTTGGCACTCCATCGCTTACGACGTCGAGGGTTCCAGTTGATCCAATCAATGAACAGCCTGCTCGTGAAATTAACGTGCAAATGGCTGAGCATTCCACAGACACGTGTACCCTTAACGTAGTTCTCGGGGATATTCAGCGCGACATGGATTGTGACAAGGCTGACCCTTTGAATTACAGGCACAACAGAAACAAGAAGTAAGAGTGAGAGAAAGTTGTGGTGAAAGAGTACAGCAGGGTTTGCCACTATCTCCTGCCGGAGCCTCATGGAGATTTAGGTGTTTTCGCTCAATAAACACTCACAACGCCCGGTCTGGGAATCGAAACCGCGATCCTATGACCGCGAGTCCGCTGCCCTAACAACTGGGCCATTGCGCCTCCACCCAGCTATTTCTACCAGATAATCAACCATATTGTATGTCTCTTGTTGGCTTGTGATGGGTTAGTTGTAAATAATGGGGCCACTCTGAGTCATCCCTTACTTTATGATGCTGATACAAATAAGTGCAGTGGTTCAAGGCAAATGTTAACTTATGAGTTCAAATACTGCTAAGTACAACTTTGCTTTTGTACTTGCAGGGGCTGATAAAATCAAGCAACAGTCAAGTTGTAGGGTTGATGTAATCAGCTCTAGCTTTCTCCATCAAATTTGAGAGCTTGTGTCTATGTTAGATATATTTCACACTTTAGAACTTCTGCAAAAAAATCAGTGGTCTTTCTGTTGGAATCATGAGATAGTAACTCTTTTTGATATCAGGATATTCGAGGAACATTCTGCACCAATGGACTCCTTTCATCATTCAGTTCTGATACTTCCATGTTATCATGCATTCTTTAAACTACATTCTTTCAGCACAAACAGGTTTAGATATGTCTTTCACACACTTCCTTCTATACATAAGTAATCTGTTTGCAATCACACATACATACACACACACGTGCTCACACCCCTACACATGCCTGTATACATGCATACAAACAGACATACATACAGACATTCACACGCGCATATATATATATATATATATATATATGCAATACTACTCTTTAGTAGAAAGATAGTATGACTGTAAGTGGAGTTATAAAGATGGAAAATTAATAGTGTGGCTATAAGGGAAGTAAAAGATAGGGAAAAGATATGGTATTTATAGAGTATGATACAGAGATATATTCCTGTTATGTATTATTAGCAAATTCCTCTGCAGCATAGCCTTTTAGAATACATACGCACACACACACATAAATATACATACAGATACATCTATATATAGTTATAAACATATATACATATATTTAAATATATATATATATATATAAATATGTATGTGTATATATATATATATATGTATATGTATGCATGTATATATATAATATATATATATATATGCAGACATTCATACATACACACACATATATAAATATATATGTATGTACATATATATCTTATAAAAGGCTATAATTATATGAATGTATGCATGCATACATATACACATATATTTGAGGTGTGCAGTGTGTGTATGTGTGTGTGTGTGTGTGTGTGTCTTTGGATGTGTATGTGTATGAGTATATTCATTTATATGTTCATGGCTTAACATGAGAAAACATTAAAGTGTTCAGTAAGTGAAAACATAACTTCAGTCACAAGTACATTTGTCCGTTTGTGTGTGTGTGTGCGTGTGTATATATATATATATATATATATGTATATTTATGTATGTGTATATATATATATATATATATATATATATATATATATATATATATATATATATATATATATATATATATGCATATATATATGTATATTTATGTATGTGTATATATATATATATATATATATATATATATATATATATTTATACATATATGTATATGTATATATATATATATATATATATATGTATATATACATATATGTATATTATGTATACCTATATATATATACATTCATATATATATATATATATATATATATATATATATATATATATATATATATATATATATATATATATATATATGTATATATATATATATATACGTATATGTATGTATATATATATATGTATATGTATGTGTGTGTGTACAGAGACACACATATGCATACACATATAACATCACATACCATATCAATAATCTCATAGAAGTACCTACCTGTATGAGACTAATAAGCTGGCAGATTTAAAGTTGATTTTGGTAAAGTCTGATGATGAAATGGTTCCAGAATGAAATAGTTTCCTCTCAAACACCACATAAAATTATTGTTTTTACTGAAGATTTAAGTATAATTTTTAATGTATATTCCTTTCAGAAAAATATAGTTTTAATATTTGATAAATAAATATTTTTTGGTGGAGAAAAGATTGCTTTTAAATTGAATAAATAAATATAAAGGATTTTTGTTAAAAATTTTGATTTCTTTCAGATAATTGAGCATAATTGAGTATATATATGTGTTGAATATTATATAAATTTATTGAGTCTACTTTAAAATCAAAGTTTTTGTTTGTTTTTCATCCTTTTATGTATTTGATAATATATATTTGTAAAAATTGGTTTTTGTGTGTGCGTGCATGCATGCGTATACATACACATACACACACACACATATTTATATAAGTATAAATGTATATCATCATCATCATCATCATCGTTTAACGTCCGTTTTCCATGCTAGCATGGGTTGGACGATTTGACTGAGGACTGGTGAAACCGGATGGCAACACCAGGCTCCAGTCTGATTTGGCAGAGTTTCTACAGCTGGATGCCCTTCCTAACGCCAACCACTCAGAGAGTGTAGTGGGTGCTTTTACGTGTCACCCGCACGAAAACGGCCACGCTCGAAATGGTGTCTTTTATGTGCCACCCGCACAAGCCAGTCCAGGGGCACTGGCAACGATCTCGCTCGAAAATCCTACAGGAGCCAGTCAGGCGGTACTGGCAACGGCCACGCTCAAAATGGTGCATCTCATGTGCCACCCGCACAAGAACCAGTCCAGGGGCACTGGCAACGATCTTACTTGGCTTGCCGGGTCTTCTCACGCACAGCACATTTCCAAAGGTCTCGGTCAGTAGTCATCGCCTCGGTGAGGCCCAATGTACGAAGGTCTTGCCTCACCACCTCAGCCCAGGTCTTCCTGGGCCTACCTCTTCCACGGGTTCCCTCAACTGTTAGGGTGTGGCACTTTTTCACGCAGCTATCCTCATCCATTCTCACCACATGTCCATACCAGCGCAATCGTCTCTCTTGCACACCACAACTGATGCTTCTAATGTTCAGCTTTTCTCTCAAGATACTTACACTCTGACGGGTATTCACATTGACATTACACATCCAACGGAGCATACTGGCTTCATTCCTTGCGAGCTTACGTATGTCCTCAGCAGTTACAGCCCATGTTTCACTGCCATGTAGCATGGTTGTTCGTACGCATGCGTCATACAGTCTGCCTTTTACTCTGAGTGAGAGTCCCTTTGTCGCCAGCAGGGGTAAGAGCTCTCTAAACTTTGCCCAGGCTATTCTTATTCTAGCAGCTACACTTTCAGCGCACCCACCCCCACTACTAACTTGGTCGCCCAGATAGCGGAAGCTATCGACTACCTCTAGTTTTTCACCCTGGAATGAGATAGAAGTTGTTTCCTGTTTGTTTGCAGTCTTTATTGCACCTGAACATCTGCCACAAACAAAAACTAACTTGCTAGTTAACCTGCCTTTGATGTTGCTGCACCTCTTATGTGTCCATAGCTTGCACCGGGTACATCTTATAGAGTTACTACCTACTCCTTTTCTACATACTGAGCAGGGCCATCTACCTGAAGGGGTTTGTGTTTTATCTACCTTCCTACTTATTAGGATTTTGGTTTTAGCTAGGTTGACTCTAAGGCCCTTCAATTCTAGACCTTGCTTCCACACCTGAAACTTCTCCTCTAGTTCTGATAGTGACTCCGCAATTAGGGCAAGGTCATCAGCATAGAGGAGCTCCCAGGGGCAACCTGTCTTGAACTCCTCTGTGATTGCCTGGAGGACTATGGTAAATAAGAGGGGGTTGAGGGCGGAACCTTGGTGGACCCCTACCTCTACCGGGAATTCATTGCTGTACTCATTTCCAACCCTCACCTTACTGGCAGCATCTCTGTACATGGCTCGCACAGCTCTCACTAACCATTCTTCTATCCCAAGTTTCCTCATTGACCACCAGATAAGGGATCGGGGGACCCTGTCAAAGGCTTTCTCCATGTCAACGAAAGCCAGGTACAGAGGTTTATCCTTAGCTAGGTATTTCTCCTGCAACTGTCTCACTAGAAATAAGGCATCAGTAGTGCTTTTACCTGGCACGAACCCAAACTGCATCTCATCTAAATTGATTCGCTCCCTAATTAGTTGGGCTATGACCCTCTCTGTAACTTTCATAACCTGATCTAACAGCTTGATGCCTCTGTAATTATTTGTATCTAAAGCGTCACCTTTACCTTTGTAGCAGTTGACTATGATGCTGCTACACCAGTCATTGGGTATGACTCCTTCGTGTATCACCTGGTTCGTAATACGGGTGACTAGGCTATAGCCAACACTGCCAGATATATTGAGCATCTCTGCAGTGATTCCTGATGGGCCGGGAGCTTTCCCGGTCTTCATACTCTTAATTGCTTTATCTACCCTGGTACTATCAACTCGGATAGCTGGTCCCTCTATTGGGTCGACATACGGCAGGCTCTCTTTCTCCCATTCATTCTCTTTATTAAGCAATCTATCGTAGTGGCATCTCCAGACCTCTTTCTTTGCATCCTCATTTAATGCAAGCGTTCCATCATCCATGCGAACACATTTCTCTCCTACAACATCACTATTCTCTCTCCTACACTGTCTTGCAACACGAAATACCTCGAGTCTTTGGTCCTCACGGCGCAGAACATTGGCAAATCTTTCCTTATCTGCTTCCCCTCTGGCTAAATAAACCTGTCGCCTAGCCTCCCTTCTGGCACATTGGTACAATTCCCTGCTACCACCGTTCTTCCAGTCCTTCCAAGCATGTTTCTTTTGTCTAATAGCCCTGTCTACCTCCTTGTTCCACCACCACGTTACTCTGGGTCGGGAGGGGACCTTACACCACCCACAAATCTGGTCGGTGGCTTTCAACAGGTTGTCCCGCAGAAATCTCCAATTGTCTTCCACGTTGTATGATGCTATATCCCCTTCTATTTCGTTAAATGCTTCAAGTAACTTGTCTCTAAGTCTCTGTCCGTTTGCAGGGTCTTTAAGCTTCCACACCCTTCTCCTCCAAGCCTGTCTAATTCTGGGCACCCATTTTGCCTTGATCCCAAAGTCGCTAACTACTAATCTATGTTGTGGGGTACATTCTTCGCCAGGGTAGGTTTTGGTATTTATAAGCCGCCCTCTTTCCCTATTTCTGGCGAGGATGTAGTCGATTTGGCTAGAGTGTCTGCCCGAGCGGTAGGTGACTAGGTGACTGGCAGGTTTCCTGAAGTTGGTATTGCAGACCATAAGATCGGTTGCATCACAGAACTCCAGCACTCTGGTTCCCTCCTCGTTGCGGGAACCGAAGCCATAGCCTCCATGTATGCCATGGAAGCCTCCAGCACGACGTCCGACATGACCGTTGAAGTCTCCAGCCACAAAGAGAAGGTCCCTGTCACTCGTCGACGAGGTAGTTTGCAAGAGGGTGTCATAGAATTGGTCTTTCAGACCATCTGGTAGCCCCGGTTGAGGTGCATAGGCTGAGATGACAGTAGCTAATCTATGATGAAGCACTAGTCTGATCTTAAGTACTCTGTCACTTACTCTAACGACCTCGATTACCTTATCCACCCATTTCTCCGCTAGAAGTATTCCTACGCCCCCGACCCCGTCAGTGTTCCCTGCCCAGAAAATCTTGTACCTGTGTTCTTTGCCTGTGAGGAACCTCGCAGAACCTCCTCTCCATCTTACTTTCTGGATGCAGCACATATCTACGCGTCTCCGTTCAAGCATCTCAACAATTTCACCAGATCTACCTTTCAGCGTGCCGACGTTGAGAGTGCCAATCCTAACAGTATGGGTGTTGGGGTGTGGGCCTGTAGCCTGGGAAGGGGAAAAGCAGTGTCGTGTACCTGAAAAGAAAACTTGCAATTGGAAGAATTCATAAGCAAAACAGTACCTACAACCTGCAAACATTTCTCAAACTTAATGCGCTACCCAAAGGTAGGGGAGAGGATGGCCAAGGCCACTAGATGGGTTCCGGGAGACAGCCGAGGTTGACAGGATGACAGAGGAATGAACTTCCGGTGGAGGGGGTGGGAGGGCGGGTTACCGCCAGCGAGTAGATAGGGCTCTTAATTGTAGATTTTGAAATATTTGAGAGACAACAATGCATAAATCGTAATTTTTAAAAGAGCAATGAATTCTAGGTGAATAGAATATAACGTAGCATGAATTTAGGAAGCTTAGAAAATGAATAAGTATGAATTTAAGACAACAACTGAATTCAATTGAATTTCATGGAGAGAAACAAGATAAATAATAGAGGGCAAACTAAAGCGCGAAGGTATGAGATGTTTGAGGCCGTAAATAAATAAAAATCTCTATCTTATCTGCATCTTGGAGATTTCGTCGTAGTATGTCAGCGAGATAATTTAGAATGGATTTCTCATTTATATATAGCCAGAACCTGAAGACCTTAAGGAAAAACTACGAGAGAGAGAGAGAGAGAGAGAGAGAGGATGGAGGGGTAGACAGAGGCATGGCGGGAGAAAAGATCATCATCATCATATATATATATATATATATATATATATATAAAGAGAGAGAGAGAGGGGGGATATATATATATATATATATATATATATCATCATCATCATCATCATCGTTTAACGTCCGTTTTCCATGCTAGCATGGGTTGGACGATTTGACTGAGGACTGGTGAAACCGGATGGCAACACCAGGCTCCAGTCTGATTTGGCAGAGTTTCTACAGCTGGATGCCCTTCCTAACGCCAACCATTCAGAGAGTGTAGTGGGTGCTTTTACGTGTCACCCGCACGAAAACGGCCACGCTCGAAATGGTGTCTTTTATGTGCCACCCGCACAAGCCAGTCCAGGGGCACTGGCAACGATCTCGCTCGAAAATCCTACAGGAGCCAGTCAGGCGGTACTGGCAACGGCCACGCTCAAAATGGTGCATCTCATGTGCCACCCGCACAAGAACCAGTCCAGGGGCACTGGCAACGATCTTACTTGGCTTGCCGGGTCTTCTCACGCACAGCACATTTCCAAAGGTCTCGGTCAGTAGTCATCGCCTCGGTGAGGCCCAATGTACGAAGGTCTTGCCTCACCACCTCAGCCCAGGTCTTCCTGGGCCTACCTCTTCCACGGGTTCCCTCAACTGTTAGGGTGTGGCACTTTTTCACGCAGCTATCCTCCTCCATTCTCACCACATGTCCATACCAGCGCAATCGTCTCTCTTGCACGCCACAACTGATGCTTCTAATGTTCAGCTTTTCTCTCAAGATACTTACACTCTGACAGGTATTCACATTGACATTACACATCCAACGGAGCATACTGGCTTCATTCCTTGCGAGCTTACGTATGTCCTCAGCAGTTAATATATATATATATATATGTATGTATGTATGTATATATGCATGTATGTATACATATATGTGTATATTTATATATAGATAAATAGATGTGTGTGTGTATATATATATCTAGTGTATATATATATATATATACACATACATACATTTATATATATATATATATATATATATATATATATATATATATATATATATATATACATTCATACATGCATACATATATATATATATATATATATATATTTACTTATCTGTATGTATACAGATATATATATATATATATATATTTATATATATATACACACACACATACACATAGGTGTGCACACATATATAGTTATCATCATGATCATCATCATTTTAACATCTACTTTTCCCTGCTTGCATGGGATAGATAGAATTTGCTGAAGAAGATTTGCAATAACTGGATGCTCTTCTAGTCACCAACCCTTCCATGTATTCCAGGAAGATAATGACTGGTAATTTTTTCATAGATGACTGAAAATGAAGGACATTATTTGCAACATGATGACATTCGTTTACAACTATCATGTGATGTCAAGACAAAGAGAGACAAAAGATCAAGTGCACATGCACACATAGATGCAGATACATACACACACATACACATACACACACTCACATGCATACAATGGGCTTTTTACATCATTAGTACTGGCGGTACATAAAAAGCACCCAGTACACATTGTAATGTGGTTGGCATTAGGGAGGAGATCCAGCCACAAAGACCATGCCAATGATGACAATGGAACCTGATGCAGCCCTGCAACTTGCTACTTGCCTGTCAAATTGTCCACACCCCTACCTGCATGGCAAGCAGATGTTAAATGATGATGATGATGATGATGACAATAATATATATACAACCAAATTCACTCTTAAGGCTTTGTTTGGCTTGAGGCTATAGAGCAGGAAACACTTGCATACAGCTCATGCAGTAGGACTGAACATGAAATCATATAGTTAGGAAGCAAACTCATTGACCACATAACCATGCCTGCACTATATATAGCTGAAATTTACAGAAAAACAAGAGACAAAGACAGGTGTATAAACAACACACAGGTGTATTAGTTTATTGTTCGGGAAAGTGAGAAAATCTTCTACATTTTGAGCCTATGCTCTTCAGCAGAAAGGAACATGAGTAAATAAACAGAAAGAGAATAAAAAATTTTTGAAGCTATGTATATATCATTTTCCATAGCATATTGTAACTGAAAAAGGATTAGCCAAATCCTCCAAACACATGCTATCATATAGAGTAAATATATCCCAGTACAATGAAATAATACTAATAGAGAGCAGACTCTATACAATAATAGTAACAAAAGCAACAGTAAAAAATTTGGATCATCAAACTGTTGTATATGTCTTAGTCTGATAGAGGGATCAGAGATCCATTTCAAACAGGGATAACTCTTTACAATATTAAAAAAGTCCTTCATAATCAAATACCAGCCACATCTAAATTCTTGTAGTGTAGAAAAGGAAACAGCAACAACCACCACCAACACTATTGCAACCCTTACTGGCGCAATTACTACTGAGTTGAAGATGGAAAACTGGTATAAGTCAAAAACAAAACTACTAGATAGATTAATTCTGTCCCTCCCATCACCAAAAAAACCTACCTGCAACAAGTTTTATTAACTGGCCATCATTACCAACTAGTGTCAATCCAAAGGTCACAAAATACAGTACTATGTGATCTTTATAAGAAAAGTAAATGAATTTCCGGAGCTGATTATTATGAAAGATTTAAACTATTTAAATTTTCCTTTCCATTTTATGGAAAAGTGCTAAGAAGCAGAACATTTTGCTAGAATGAAAAGAGAAGAGGTACCCAACATGGCTATTTCAATATGGCTGGTTGTTGACGATTACAAATCCATTTAGTATGGAGAATGTTTACACCCATTGCATTAAGAGAAAGACAAGGAAGTGCAGCTCTGTGCAGGATAGGAAAGGTGCAGAAAGTGCATTTTGCTGGTTACGAAGTAAGAGGAGTTAAGTTGGAAACCAAAAGAAGGAGTTGAAAAGAGGTTTGGACAATATTGCTACCCCACAAACAAGAGGGTGGTATTATGGTTCAGGGTCAAAACCCTTGATGATTATTGGTTAATGTCTGAAGACATCAATTCCTCGATGTCAAAGCTACATTCATCAAAGATGAATGATAGAGAAGCAGCTTCTTTTACATGTTATCAGTTTTATTACATTATTACATGCACATATGCTCATGCACACATGCAAATATATAAACATACATGCAATACATATACACACAACAGCCCCTACCCCATATATATATATATATATATATATATATATATATATATATATATATATAGTCATATATAGTCATACACATATATATATATATGTATATAAATGGATTTGTGTTGCACTTACATATGTCCATTCAAATTGTAGACCAAGTTTAAACTATATTGACACCAAATGCCCACAGTAACAGCTGTTGCACATACATCCATAAGTATTAGTGACCAGATCATAAGTATATTGACATCTAATGTCTACAGCAACAGCTGTTGTACACACACACACACACACACACACACACACACACACACAAACATATGCCAAATTTAAAATATTTTGACATGAAATGTCCACTATAAGAGCTCTTACACACACACACACACACACACACATACACACATATATATATACATATCAATATTAATTTAACTAAATATATAATAACTCAAACTATCAACAGATAAGACTAATAGATCTAAAGGAATAAAAACTTGTAATAAAATTAAAATTCTCTCAATTAAATAAGTAGAGGTTAAATATATTGATTTGGATAATTACTAATATATATTTTTATTTTTCATTTTTTATTTTTTATTTTTTTGGCAAGTGAGTAGGGATAGAAGTGGTTGCCAGTCTCCAAAAAAAAAACAACAAAAACAAACCTACATTTCATAAAGAGTGAATAGTAGTATGACCTAGTTCTTCAGGACTACTACTAGCCATTGTCCACTGTGGTTGTAATTTAACTTCTAGCTATTTTTAAAATGAAATTCAAAGACACATATGCTCTCTCTCTCTCTCTCACACACACACATACACAAACACACACACAGACGCACACACACATACACAAGCTGCTATTTCAATCTGCAAGAAACTCTTCATCCTTTATGACGTAAATGAATTTATATAAATTTTGCCTTGAACAGATTTTTACCTTTTAAATTCATAATGCAATTTAATTGTAAAATATGAATGACAGTCGGAATCAAAACGTACATAGGCAACATGAAATTGACTACTACTATGTAAATAGATACTGATTTGTTTTGTTCACACTCTTCATTTTCTTTATATGATATATATGTATGTATATATATATATGTATATATATGTGTATATATATATATATATATATATATATATATATATATACTTTTGTTTTTGACTAACTGGAACGAACACGACACAATGAAGTAGAGAAATTTGAAAAGACAACACGAAACCGGTTATTTCTCAAAATACAATGTTTATATACCAAAAAGATTTTATAACATTTTTCTGACATAATTTAAATATATACTTTAACCATGTAACACAAGCCTTCTGTAGTTGTTTCACTCTTATTATCTTTTGTATATATATATATATATATATATATATATATATATGTATATATATATATATATATATATATATATATATATATGTATGTATGTATATGTAGTGTTGGGCCTCATAGAGGCAATGAGGCTAAGTTTCTTTCAAGTGTTGGGCCTCACAGAGGCAAGGTGGATGAGTTCCTTTCGAGCATTCAGCCAAGCTCCTGGGTTGCTTGGAGGCAACGTGGCTGAATTTCTTTTGAGTGTTGGGCCTCACAGAAGCGAGGTGGCTGAGTTCCTTTCAAGCATTGAGCATCATGGAGGCAAAGTGGGCCTCATGCAGGCAATGACCAAGACCTTTGGCATTATGTCATGCTTGAAAAGATAACCCATCAAGCCGAGCAAAATCACAGTCATGCCAGGTACCAGTGTCAAGCAAATGGAACCTGTACTGGTGGCATGTAAATGCACCCATTACACTCTTGAAGTGGTTGGTGTTAAGAAGGCATCCAGCTGTAGAAAACCATGCCAAATCAGGCAGGAACTGGTGCAGCCTTCCAGTGTGACAGCCCTGTTAAACCGTCCAACTCATGCCAGCATGTACAATGGATGTTAAATGATGATGATGATGATGATGATAATGATGATATATATATATATATATATATTTGTGATGGGCTAATTGTTGTCATTTTATATTTTTAATTTCGCACCTGCATATTGTTTGGTTCTGATTTTGTTGACAATACAGTATAGTAGGGGCAGTTTGGCACCGTCTGTGAGTAAAACAGCACCATAGCGCAATTCACTCAGCCAGAAATTTGGAAAGGACATGCTGCACTGCTTGGCATTCATGCTGGAAGTGCCAATATGAACATTTCAGAATGTTTGGGTGTCAATCTGAGGACAGCGCAATCTGAGGATATGTACCGAGAGTAATAAAAATCAAACATCCAGTCAACATCAAGGTGCTTGGAGTGATCACTAGTGGTGGTAACATTATGCCTCCATTCATCTTCCCGCACAGCTTCAGACTCAACACAGAGGACTACATCAAGTGCCTGCAGGAGGTAGTGCTACCATGGGTGAAGAGGGTGGCTGCTGGAAGACCTTATATCAGGCAACAGTACTCTGCGCCATACCACACAAGCAAGAGAACCCAATCATGGGTATCAGACAATTTCTGTGACCACATCACCCTTAACATCTGGTCACCTAACTCCCCGGAGTGCCATCCCCTTGACTATTATGTGTGGGGCACAGTTGAACAAGAGACCAACAAAACTCCTTGTAACACCAAACATGAACTGAAGGCAAGGATTATGGCAGCATTGAGACCATGCAGAAGAGTTGCAGGAGATTCCAAAGTCGTCTGGAGGCCATGGTTGAAGCTAATGGCGATTTTATTGAATAAATTTACTCTTTAGTATTTCAAAATATTTTTATGTCATTTTGGCAAATATATCTGTCAAAACGAGATGTCAGTGTTAGTTTCACTTTTGCATAATTTAGACGACACTCTATTTACCGTACTCTGTGTGTGTATGTGTGTGTGTGTGTGTGTGTGTGTATGTGTGTGTGTGTGTGTGTGTGTGTGTGTGTGTGTGTGTGTGTGTACAAATATATATACGCACATTCACACACAGATATGATGAGCTTCTTTCAGTTTACATCCCCTCACAAGTCTTTAGTTGCCCTAGGGTTATAATAAAAGACATTTGCCTTGAGGTGTGACACATGACTGGGAAGCAAACTTCTTAAACACACAGCTATATCTATACATATATGTATGAATGTATGTATGCATTTAATGTATGCATGTATGACCATATGTGCATGCGAGTGCATTATTTGAATTGTTGCTTAAGGGCAATGATAGTAATACTTACTTAACCTCCAGGACAGTGCAGGTTTATGCAATATGTTAAGCAACAATTTACACATGTTGATGACTGTAGAGAAAAGATTGGCAAGGTAGGATTAGCAGAAAGCTGGCTTTGTGGTGAAGAAGCTTGCTTTCTAATCATATGATCTCACATTCAGTTCTACTATGCAGAACCTTGAACAAATGTCATTTACTTTAGCCCCAGGCTAACTAGCCAAAACATTGTAATTGATTTGGTAATTTGGTTGGTAGAAGCTGTAAGAAACCTGTCACTTATATATGTGTATATATAAAATATGTGTGTGTGTGTGTGTGTGTGTGTGTGCATGTATGTATGTATATATGTATAAATATGTGTGTGTATGTGTATGCATGTGTACATATATGCATATATATGTGTTTGTACAGGGTAGCAACACTAAACAGTGATGTGTATCATAAATACAAACTTGTTTCCAGTTCAAATTTGCTTCAGGCATATTTGAAACTGTAAGAAAGATTTTTTACTGTATTCTATCATGGAGAAAATTTCATACTGTAGACAAATAAGTGCGTGTAACACCAAATTAGTTCACTGCACTCTCTAACTAGACTGTTGGATGCATGCATTCCAGAATGGTTATCTCCTCTTCAGCAACAGACCCTGGAACGGCGGACTCTGAGAACTGACATGATATTTTGGCTTGGTTTCTTGGTTTCTTGGTTTCCTGATGTCACCCACTTTACAAAGGGTACTGAATGCATTTTCTCATGTCACCAATAATAGAGAGAGACTGTAAGTCCTCAGTAAGACAGAACTAATGGGATCTCTTAACCTTACTTTCCTCTGCTTACCCACCAATCATTCCAGCACATGCATGTTGGTGGGGAAGCTTCCTGTTGTAGCCCCTGGTACAGAACAATTGGGGTACCTTGTAAGCTATTATGTTTAAGAGTACTCTGTAACCAAAGATGTGATAACAGCTATTACACGCTTCAGGGATAATTGAGCATCTAACACCTATAATTATTAATCTATGTCTAGTAAAGGTTCTGGCATAGCTGTCTGGTAAAATGCTAGCTTCCCAACTACATGGTTATGGGTTCATTTCTCACTGTGTGGCACCTTAGGCAAGTGGCTTCTACTATAGCCTCGAGTTGACTAAAGCCATGTGAGTAGATTTTATAGGTGGAAACGGGAAAGAAGCCCGTTGTGTGTGTGTGTGTGTGTGTGTGTGTGTGTGTGTGTGTGTGTGTGTGTGTGTGTGTGTGTGTGTGTGTGTATCATTGTGTCTGTGTTTGTCCCTCACCAATACTTGACAACTGGTGTTGGTGTGTTTATGTCCCCATAACTTAGCAGTTCAGCAAAAGTGACTGACAAAATAAGTACTAGGCTTAAAAATATATACTGAGGCTCAGTTCATTTAAAAATTCTTCAAGGCACTGCCCCAGCATCGTCACAGTCTGAAACAAGTAAAAGATAAGTAAAAGTGGTGAACTTGCAGAACTGTTTGCATGGTGGACAAAATGCTTCATGGCGTTTCTGCTGGCTCTACCTTCTATGTTTGAATTCCGCTGGGGTAGACTTTACTTTTTGTCCTTTCAGGGTTAATAAAATAAGTACCAGTTGATCCTTGTAGTTGATATATTTGACTAGATCCCACACTTAAACATTTCAGGCCTTGTGCCTAAACTAGAAACGATTAATTTATGTCTACACATTTAACCCTTTACTCTTCAGATTACCAAATTCATTGCTTATCCATTCATTATCCTCCTCCTCCTGCTCCTCCTCCTGCTCCTCCTCCTGCTCCTCCTCCCCCTCCTCCCCCTCCTCCTCCTCCTCCTCCTCCTCATCATCATCGTTTAATATCCGTTTTCCATGCTGGTATGTGTTGGATGATTTGACAGGAGCTGGCTAGCTGTGAAGCGGACCGGACCCCAATTGTCTCTTGTGGCATGGTTGTTTCTACAGCTTGGATGCCCTTCCTAACACCAACCTAAAGTATTGTTTTGAATTAATCCTGTATTATCTGGTAGCTTCAAGATTTCAACAATCTGATCATTTATTTTCAGAATGTCATTGTAGGATGGCTATGAGACTCCAGATTTGGTGGGGGTGAACAAAACAAGTATAATATTTGGGCAGGATATGACCAATTTAAATGCCAAAGGGTTAAAGATGTGTGTATTACCTGTAGAAATTT
The DNA here is from genome assembly GCF_046866305.1 of Octopus bimaculoides. Lineage (NCBI taxonomy): Eukaryota > Metazoa > Mollusca > Cephalopoda > Octopoda > Octopodidae > Octopus > Octopus bimaculoides. The sequence goes on from NC_142928.1 coordinate 19,761,913, forward strand.
GTTGTTGATTATTGATACATATCAACGCATGTGTAATAGCAGTAAATATTTGGTGTGAATTATCAATGTATGTTTATACCTTTATGCATGTGTAGGATCTCTTCACATTTGATGTCAATTATTAATGCTTGTGCACGCATACCTCTTTTACTCTTTTACTTGTTTTAGTCATTTGACTGTGGCCATGCTGGAGCACCGCCTTTAGTCGAGCAAATCGACCCCAGGACTTATTCTTTAGAAGCCTAGTACTTATTCTATCGGTCTCTATTGCTGAACCGCTAAGTTATGGGGACGTAAACACACCAGCATCGGTTGTCAAGCAATGTTGTGTGGACAAACACAGACACACAAACACATACATACATATATATATATATATATATATATATATATATATACATACGATGAGCTTCTTTCAGTTTCCGTTTACCAAATCCATTCACAAGACTTTGGTCAGCCTGAGGCTATAATAGAAGACACTTACACAAGGTGCCACGCAGTGGGACTGAACCCAGAACCATGTGGTTGGTAAGCAAGCTACTTACCATACAGCAATTCCTACGCCTATGTATGTGTTTAATAATTGTAGACATTTTTTTCTTAATTATTAATGCATTTGTGTAATAGTTATTAATGTATGTGTGTAAAAGCTGTAGACATTTGATGTGGAGTATCAATGTATGTCATCTACCCATTTATGTATATGTGTAACAACTCTGAACATATGGTGTTAATTGTATTCTAGATGTAGTCTACAAAGTCTATGAATATGTCTGTATAAGCTCTGAGATGATGGATATTCAATGTGGTCTACAGTGCTAATGTGCATATTTGTGCAAGAGATGTTACTTTGAATATTTAACGTTGAACTTTTGGAAGACACCTACAATGTCTGTTTCTAGCAGAAAGACTACTCTCTTTGTTTTCCTTTTAGTTTTTACAAATAAAACTCCATAAGCTGCTATTAATGTGCTTCTGTCTTTGAGGAAATCTGTAATCCCAATTAATATTATATTTCAACTTATTATTAAAATACTATAGTCAACTTTGAGAAAAGTTTGCTGTAAGATCCAAATATAGATACACACGTATGCATACACATATATTTATGTACGTAAATATGCATATAAATGTATATGTATATGTATAAGTAGGGATGACCACAAAGTGAACATTCGATATGCTAGAAAGAGGTCATCAACGACCCAACCACAAAGAAAAAATAATGTTCTCCAGAACACAATTAATTATTTATTCTGTATATTTTTCATTTTGTCTTGCTCGCTTATGTTCTGGTATTTGCTAATTTTTTTCTGTAGAACATTATTTTTCTTTGTGGTTGGGTCGTTGATGACCTCTTTCTAGCATATCAGATGTCCACTTAGTGGTCATCCCTTCTTATATGCATGTAATACAATTTTTCTGAATTTTCAGATTTTTTATATGCTAGGCCACTTGGTTTTAAATTGATGTTAATTGAATTAATATTCAATTTATCACACACACACACACACACACACACACACACACACACACATATATATATATATATGTGTGTGTGTGTGTGTGTATATATATATATATGTATATATATATGTATATATATATACTATATTAGAGGAACGAAAAAGAAAAGATACCCTTCATTTGTTAGGCGATATACTGTGCTTGTAAAGACCTGTTGAACTGAGTGAAATCATGGTTGTGCCCGATGCCAGTGCTGTCTGACTGGGACTCATGCTGGTGGCACATAAAAAACATCATTTAAGCATTGAGCCTCATGGAGGCAGTGACAGGTGACCAAGATCCTTGGCAGTATACTATGCTTGTATTGATCTGTCAACCCAAGTGAAACCATAGTCGTGGCCAATGCCAGTGTCAAGTCAATGGCACCCATGTGAGTGACACCCATGCCAGTGCCACCCATGCCAGTGACACATAAAAAGCACCCACTATACTCTCGGAGAGGCTGGCATTAGGATGGGCATCCAGCTGGTTTGGAACCTGGTGCAGCCCCCATCCCACCCCACCCAGCACAACAAAGACCAAGGCATGACAAGTATCTCAAATCATAAGAATAATTTAATTAGAGTAAATTTGAAGTCTTACAGCTGTTTCTGGGATATCTCAAGTGGTAGGCTTGCATGTCAGTACACTGGGTAGTCTGTTGTCAGAGGTAAGGTGAGAAGAATAAAGAGTAATGGTAGATAGAAGAATACAAAGAGGAGTAAAAATATTCACAGCTCATCTTTTTCCAGAAGGTATGCAGTCAGTTGGTCCATACTTCTGTGGTGGTATAATCCCAGATAAATCCAGGCGGTATTTTGGCAGTATTTTGAATGATGCATTCATGTTGAAGTAATGAATTAAGTGGTTAGCTAGTATGTAAATGGTCCACGATGGACATTTGGACCTATGGAAGAATTTAAAAGTGCGATAGAATTTATGCTTACATGTAGAGAATGCTTCATATTGTTTATTGAGTAATTATGGTGAATTATTAAGTAATATTTGGAGAGCTTCTAATATATATATATATATATATATATATATATATATTAATATATAATATATGCTAGCATGGAAAGGGGACGTTAAACAATGATGATGATGATAATGATGATGGCAAGACATATTTCCATGTAATGTTAAAACAAAGACACGCAAACAATCACATACATAAATATATATACATATTTTACCATCTATTGTTCTATGTTGACATGGGTTGGACAGTCTGACAGGCACCAGCAGACCAGAGGACATGCGTTAAGCTCTGCTGTTTGCTTTGGCATGGTTTCTACTGCTGGATGCCTTCCTAATGCCAACCACTTTAGAGTGTACCAGGTGCTTTTTATGTGGCACCAGCAGCAGCTGTAAAGTCCACTCACAAGGTTTTTGTTAGCCAGTGCAAGGGACTATAGTAGATGAGACTTGCCCAAGCTGCCATGCAGTGGAACTGAACCCAAAACCATGCAGTTGGAAAAGCAAAATCTTAACCACACAGCCAAGCTTATTATTTCCTTTCATATAACTATAGGCGTAGGAGTGGCTATGTGGTAAGTAGCTTGTTTACCAACCACATTGTTCCAGGTTCAGTCCCACTGCATGGCACCTTGGGCATGTGTCTTCTACTATAGCTTCGGGCTGACCAAAGAGTTGTGAGTGGATTTGGTAGACAGAAACTGAAAGAAGCCTGTTGTATATATGTATATATATATATATGTATGTGTGTGTATATGTTTGTGTGTCTGTGATTGTTCCCCCAACATTGCTTGACAACTGATGGTGGTATGTTTATGTCCCCGTAACTTAGCAGTTCAGCAAACGAGATCGATAGAATAAGTACTAGGCTTACAAAGAATAAATTCTGAGGTCGATTTGCTCAACTAAAGGCGGTGCTCCAGCATGGCCGCAGTCAAATGACTGAAACAAGTAAAAGAGTAAATAAAGAGTAAAGAGTATATTATCAGACTAGCTCTCTGTTTTTAGTATATAATTTTACCTATGAGATAGTTACCTTGGTAACTATCTCATAATTAACTCCTAAATTTGATTGATATGAGGCAAGTGATGAAGGTGCATCACACCAGAACCATCTTCATCAGTGGTTATGTAATTATTTCTTTCAGAATTTTTTTGGAATCGTCCATTATCGAGATCACTTTGTGGAAGCAATTTTGAGGGGATTAAAAAAGAGAGCTAGAAGGCCTTTTACACCTGGAGGTGAATTCATAAAAGATTTTATTAATTCAACTGCATGCTGTTTAGTCAAGTCCATGTCGGTGCTTAGTCGGTGTTAGATGGAGTTATCTGCCAGAAGATTAACCCTTGTGTTTTGATCTTTATTTTCTTCCATATCTATTGCAAAACAGGAAAAAGATTTTTCCAAAGTTTTCTAGGTTAGAAATGAAGCAATATGCTGAAAAATGGATGTGGTCTGGGAAATTAATGTTAAACTTACATGGAATGTTAAAATATAAAAAAAAAATCGTTGGAATGAATGATAATGCCATCGGATATATAGGAATTTGTCCCACTTGAAGTTAGAATAATGAAATTTTATTGAAATGCACACGTACACACACACACACACACACACACATGCATGAACGCACACGCACGCATGCTCACACACATGCACATACACACGTATGTATATATAGTATATATACATACATATATATGTGTGTATGTATGTATACATATATATATATATACACACACACACACTCATATGTGTATATACATATATATATATATATATATATATATATATATACACACATATATGTGAATATACATATATATATTCACTCACATGTATATAGATATACTTATACAGACACATGAATAATATATATATATATATATATGCACATATATATAGGGTGAGGTATGTATATGTGTATGTATATATACATATATATACACACAGACACTCATATGTGTATATACATATATATATACACACATATATGTGAATGTACATATATACATACACTCACATGTATATGGATACACTTATAGATATACATAAATAATATGTATATATATATATATATATATATATATATATGCACATATATATACATGGGGTGAGGTATGTATCCACGTTTACTATTATGTATGCATATTGCCTTTTTGCTTTTAGAATGTATTGTTATAGTCTGACATGTATGCATATATATATGTATATGTATATATATATATATATATATATATATATATATATATATATATATATATATATAGATACATACACACATACATACATACATATGTATATCTGAGTGTAGATTGATAGATAGATAGACAGATAAATGGACAGACATGCATGTAGGTAGGGAGGTAGGTGTTCGTGTGCATGTATATGTGTGTAGATGTCCGTATATGTGCATATGCATGTGTGCATGTGTACATATGTATGTGTATGTGAGTTGCAGTTTTGAGGTAAGTAGTGATATTACGTGACATAAACAATATTTTACAGATAAATTCTCTCTGTTACAAAAGACTACATCGGTTATCACTGTCCTGCAAAAGGCTAAAACCTAACATAGATGTCTGGCAGCCAGGCAGCAATTCAGTTGGAAATATACGGGAGATTTGACTGAGACACATCGCCCACTTATAAAAGCTAGGGGTTACTTCATAAATTTAGACCATAGCATCTAAAATAGTAGTTATATCCCAATGATAAAACTACTGTAAGTCACAGAAAAATGTTGTTGTTCATTTTTTTATATAGTATGATAAGTCTAAGATATAGAAGGAAGAAAACCAGAAAGTTGGCATATTTATTCCTAGCATTTCTGCAATTTCTTCAATAGACACCAATTCAATAATCGATAGGAATCACCCCAAAATTCAGATTGAAAGAAATCAATAACAATTTAGTGAGATTCTGGTGATTTATTGAATAAATAAATAGATTTCAGAATGGATGTTTGTTGAATGGCAGAGTTATATCTGTATATGTGTGGTTTAACTTGAATGGAAATAGTCTATACAGTATAGTTAATATCTTGTACCATACTGACTCTACTGACTGTATACTAGCACAGTATGTGATCCACTTTACTATTCAGTATATGTGATGTAGTGTACTGTTCAGTAACTGTAATATATATTGTATAACATATGCAATAGACTGCACTGTACAGTATAATATACAATTAGTATACTGTTCAGTAGGTGTACAGATGTACTGTACTGACTGCACAGGACAGTCTATGTGTACTCTACTGTACTATACTGTTCAACAAATGTGATTTTCCATTCTGTTCAGTAGATGTGATATCATGTGATCATATGATCGACCAGGCTATAGGATGCTGTTATAATTCATTGGGCACAATATTCTTTGCTTGATTTTAGGTTTTGAATGATGCGTCCCCAATGGCTAGATGAGGCAAGTCAACATTGCCTCCACCACCACCACCACCACCACCACCACTGATCAGAAGGTTAGTCTGTCACAAGGTATCCATTTACAGCTGAATAAACTGGAGAAATTTGAAATGAACTATCTTGCTCAAGAACACAATGTGCAGCCAGTCTGGGAATTAAAACCATGATCTTATGATCATTAGCACAACACTCTAACCACTAGACCATGCGCCTTCACATATGTGATATACTGTATAAGGAATATGATAAACTGTACTATATATGTTATGTGAGTTTACTGTTCAGTAGATGTGATGAATTGTACTGTACTGTACAACCTGTACAACTTATGTAATGTATAACATATACTGTACAACAGAGAACACTAAATATTCCACATAGAACATTACATATAATCTACAGTACACTGTTTCTCATGCTGTACTATTCAGTACAGTATGCTATATTACATGCCTTTTATCTTTCACTTGTTTCTGTCATTGGATTGTGGCCAAGCTAAGGCACCACCTTGAAGAATTTTTAATCGAATGAATCATCATCATCATCATTTAACGTCCACTTTCCATGCTGGCATGGGTTGGACGATTTGACTGGGGACTGGCGAATCAGATGGCTACACCAGACTCCAATCTGATCTGGCAGAGTTTCTACAGCTGGATGCCTTTCCTAACGCCAACCACTCCGAGAGTGTAGTAGGTGCTTTTTATGTACCACCAGCATGAGGGCCAGTCCGGCGGTACTGGCAACGGCCACGCTCATGTGGTGTTTTTTACGTGCCACCTGCACAGGAGTCAGTCCAATGTTTTGTTCACATGCCACCAGCACAAGTGCCAGTAAGGCGATATATATATATATATATATATATATATATATATATATATATATATATATATATATATATATCTATATATATATATATATATCATCATCATCATCATCATCATCGTTTAACGTCCGCTTTCCATGCTAGCATGGGTTGGACGATTTGACTGAGGACTGGTGAAACCGGATGGCAACACCAGGCTCCAATCTAATTTGGCAGAGTTTCTACAGCTGGATGCCCTTCCTAACGCCAACCACTCAGAGAGTGTAGTGGGTGCTTTTACGTGTCACCCGCACGAAGGCCAGTCAGGCGGTACTGGCAACGGCCACGCTCGAAATGGTGTCTTTTATGTGCCACCTGCACAAGAGCCAGTCCAGGGGCACTGGCAACGATCTCGCTCGAAATATATATATATATATATATATATTTATACATACAAAGGATTCTTTCAGTTTTTGTCAAACAAATCCACTTACAAGGCCTTGGTCAGCCCAAGGCTACAGCAGTATACACTTTCTCGATGTGCCACACAGTGCAACTGAACCCAGAAACATGTGGTTGATAAGCAAACTTCCTATCACTTAAGTTATACTGTACAATATTTATAAGCTGAACATGTTCTGCACATGTGATGTACTCTATTGGCTATATAGTAAGAGTGCAGACAGTTGAATAGGTGGTACATTGTACTGTATCCTTTATATGATGTACTTTACTATACTCACTGTATAGTGTGTAACATTAAGAGAAACTGTACACAGCACAAAATTAACCATTAAGCAAAATAAGCACATGCGTAGGGCATCAAGGGACGAGGCATACCACAGAAATGGTAAATGGTTTACAACACAAAAGAAAACACTTGCTAAAATAATATTTGAGATACCTTACCTCTGCTAAGTATAGAAGTAGATGTGTTACATAAGATTAATGTTGAGGATCCAATCAAAGACTTTGCAATTAAAAAGGTAGGAGAAAATTTTTCAAGTATAAATAAAGTGGAAGTATAGAAAATAAACATTATCTTCCAGTTTACTGTTAGTTTTGGTTCAATTGAAAAATAATATTTATTTTATGGTTTATTTTTGTTTATATTTTGAATTACCTATACATGGGGACACCACAATCCTTTAAGTGCTAAAGGTCTCTATGGGTATTAATCTGGCCCTGCTTGTACACAGTGGAACCAACAGCTGGGTCAACAATTGCAATTAGTTTCATTATCAGTAAACCAATTAAGGACATGAAGGTAAGTAAAGTTGCAGATTCATTAGAGATAATTAGGTTGAAAATATGTTACTGTAAAAGTTCCTCCTGTAATCAGTAAGGGGAGTGCAGGGAAGTGTTGTGTCTATTAATTGATATATCAGGCACCGTGTTTGTTAGTTATTACAATGGTAGAGAAGATGCAAAGCAGAAGAACAATTATAGAGAACATCTCATACTGATAGACCAGTCGTGCTAGTTACTGAGACTGAAAATGTTATCGGCTAAGTAGATATTCTAATAACATGGTGAGCTGACAGAATCATTAGTAGGATAGATAAAATACTTAATGGTATTTGTTTGGGCTCTCTTTATGTTCTGAATACAGATGCCACTGAGGACAACATTGCTTTTCATCCCTTCAGGGTCAATAAAATAAAGTGCCAGTCAAGTGCTGGGGAAGTTTTCAGTAGGAGTGTCTAATTTCTCTTACCCAATAGTTTAATTAGTACTGAAAATGATTCTAATGATTGTAAAGTAGGTAGAGAAAGAAAAGAATAAAACTGGTTCTAGTCAGTGTTTTAACTGGTAACAGTAACCAAACAGGTCTATTCCTAATACAAACATTTTACCCATGTATATGGAGTGTAATACTTCTTGTTTATTACTGAGACATAAATGTTGTATGAATTGACACATTCTTTATTTTCTCTCCTTGTTTCTTTCTGTGTTCCTTTCTGTGGAACAGCGTAGGCTCGAAACGTTAAAGACTTTTTCACTTCCCGAGCATTATACTAACACATCTATTTGTTGTCTACATCACCTGCCTTCGTCTTTTGCATTTTTTTTTTGTGAATTATCCCTATAATATATATGCTGAAGCACTGCCTTTAGTCAAGCAAATATATATTATTTATTTAAAGGACACAATACATGTCTTTAAGTGCTACTTATAGTTTCATATGTTGAGAAATATCTCAAACATGTTCATCAGGCACAAACCACATATCATAATGAATTATGTGTGGAAAACAAAGTACACACACACACACACGTAATTATTTGAACTTCAAATTTTTGGGACTTAGTTTAATGGTTTCATGTATTAATGTATCAAGATTATTTTTCTACACAAATATGCACATATGCACATGTCTACCTGTGCATGTATGCGTGTGCCTGTATATATATATATATATATATATATATATATATATATATATATATATATAGATGCACAAACTCACACACTCACACACACACACACACACACACACACACACACACACACACACACTCACACATACCCTCACACACACATTTACATGCATCATATGAGTGAGTGAACAAATGAAAAAAAGTAATGTTAAATGTATTTTGTTGAAGTTATATAAGTTTTGCAGCAGTAGAGCATGTAAACATCATCAAAGGTTTGAAGAAGAGATGCAGAGAATTTAAAAAGAAAAGCAAAACAGCATTTCAGTGATGTTCTGATCAGTTCAAGTCATGCAATTTTTTTTTTTTGTTTCCATTATAGTAACGTCCTTTACTCTATTGCTATATTCACGTGATAGTGTAGATTGAATGTTAACTCACTTAGTTGGCATTTGGCAGGATGTGACATTTCATTGACATCAACTTTTTTTTACATTGGATTCAAAATATGGTAGGGTAAACAAGATGTTGGTATCTATTAGTCATCATTTTGTTGGGAGGCCACATTTACTTCATTGAAAAGGTGCATGACTAGCACAGGATGTATTATAGGCTGTAATCTCTACAAGTAGCAAGAATTATATACCATGCCATTATGCATGGTTCAGCTTGGCCTAGGGGTGCATATCCAAGTAATCAACAAGCCAATGGTTTGATGTTCTTTAACAGGATAGAGCTCTGGTTGCAACAATAAGCCAGGTAAGTTTTTTCTGACCTGTCTGCAAAGACAGAATTAGCAATTACAGGTTCCAGGTGAGGAATGAAGGAATTTGTGAAGAATGTTTTATGTGATGCTGGGTAAATCATTTCAATAGTCCCAGAGCCATCAAATGACGCAGGATAGGATGGTGGAAGGAATTTCTCTGTCCTTACACTTGAAGGAGTGTATATTGTGCATGTATCTTCCTTTGGCTGTCATAGAAATCTACTGCCTTATGATTCCATTGGTTCCAAGATGGCTCTTCGAGAGGCAAGACTTTCCCAATAGGTAGGTAGTAGGTGGGATTTTGGAAGTTACAGATTGGAGAGTGGGATGAATATTGTGTGTGTTCACATTTGCGTCTAGTGTAGTGTACTAATTTCGAAGCAATATTATCTAAGCATGTGTAGCCAACCTTGTGTTATAGAAATTAAATAGTTTATTGTATCCATGGGTACTTGGGGAATGCTTTCTAATTAATTTCAAGAAGCTTCTAGCTACATTAGCATTGAATATCTAGATTGAAAAGAAGATTAAATGAGATTAGCTTTCCTTTCTCAAACCCTCTCTCTTCGGGTTTGGGATAACTGATCCTTCATATGTACTAACCTTGTTATAGTAAGGTTCTGACCTGTAGAAGACCACTCTATCTACCACTAGACTGGAGATTCTTCTGCTGATGCATATGGTTAGGTTTTTAATGCCAGCTAGGGTGAATGGAGTGCCTATGAATATAAACAATTTCCTCATTGGGCTTTTTGTAAAGGCAGTACTGAGTTTTAGGGTTACTTTCAGGAAATCCACCTGTCTTAATTTGGTGGTAACAGAGATATTCATTCATAGCTGTTCGTATGGCTTGAGAATACCAGACCATCATCCCTGTACAGAATTTAACTGTAGGGTTGTGTACGTTTTCTTAGGATATCTAGGATAAATAACCTGACAAGGTCAGTGACTTTAGCTTCATCATAATTTCGCATAGCTGTATCAAACACTGGGCTACCTCCTTTTTATTTAGCACGAATCTTCATGAAACAAGGGTGACTTTCTGACATTTATTATGTTTCTCATATTGAGATTCCTAATTCTAGCATATCATCAACCAAAGTTTAGTGCCTTCAAGATGAGGAATTTCCATATTGAAGAGTAGAAATCCACAATACTGAACTATATATATATATATATATATATATATATATATATATATATATATATATATATAATACAAATGATATATAAGCATATGCATGTATACATACATATATGTACATACCTACATCTACATGTATATATAAATGGATATCCAGGTACAGGACGTCAGAAAAATGAACGGGGACATAGAAACAAAACGGACTTTGTTTACAGACAACAGAACGAACACATCGGAAAACAAACAAGCCACTTATGGAATTATTCCTTCATCAACTGCTTCTATTCTAAAACTAGGCATTTCAAAGATATCATCATATATACATACACACACACACACACACACACACACACACACACACACACACACTCATATATATATATTAACACACAACACTAAAACAGAAGGCATTCATCCAGAGCACTGCATTGTTGAATTGAACCCAAGACTACTTTGGTGAGAAGCGAATTTTTTTTATCCAAACAACCATTCATGTGCATCTGTCTCTCCCCCTCCCTCTCTCTCTCTCTCTCTCTCTCTCTCTATATATATATATATATATATATATATATGTATATGTATATATATACACATATATATGTCTGTGTGTGTGTATGTATGTATGTATGTATGAATGTATGTATGTATTTATATATATATATATATATATATATATATATATATATATATATAGAGAGAGAGAGAGAGAGAGATGTATATATACACATGCATATATTATAACATATATATATATATATATATATACATACACTGATATGCTTATACATACGTATATAAATCATGTGTGAGTGTGTATGTTAACACATGCATGCATGTGTGTGAATATGTGTGCGTGTTCTGTAATTTAGATAAGAAAACAGAGACATAAAGAAAAAAGATACTTATTCTATATCATTTTACAGCATATGAAAACAATAAATGAGATATCTATTTAATATCTCATGAACAATAGAGCAAGTTATATCAACATACTTACAGCCAATCTGTGATAAATAATGTTGGTCACATCAAACTCGAGTGAATGCAGTGATTATTATTATCAACCATTGCAAGAATATGTCAGTGACGCGTCAACTTTAAAAGAAACATGACTTTATCACAAAATTTTTCTTGTTTTCTGTATGTCTTTCATTCTTTTAATAATGGTTTTAATAATTGGACTTCAACTATGTTTGGGCACCACCTTCAATCGTATTGACTCCATTATTTATTTCAGTCTGCTGCAGAAACAAAGTGGAAAAAAAAGCAACTGGAAAACGTGGCTATGTGGTAAGAAGCTTGCTTCCCAACCACATGTTTCCGGGTTCAGTTCCACTGTGTGGCACTTTGGGCAAGTGTTTTTCTACTATAGCCCCCGGCCAGCCAAAACCTTGTGAGTGGATTTTGTAGACGGAAACCGAAAGAAGCTTGTCATAAATATGTGTATGTGTGTCTGTGTTTGTCTCCCATCACCACTTAACAACCAATGTTGGTGTGTTTATGTCACTGTAACTTAGTGGCTCAGCAATGGAGACCGATTGAATAAGTATCAAGCTTTAAAAGATAAGTACTAGAGTGGATCCATTTGGCTACAAATTATTCAAAGCGATGCCTCAGTATGGCCTCAGTCTAATGACTGAAACAAGCAGAAGATAAAAATGCATGGTCAGTTCTTAATAGAGATACCAAGGAACACAGATCCAGATGAAATGTGGAAGTTGTTACAGAAAAGAGATCTGAAATCTGAAACAGATGCCTTGATATGATATGCACAACACGAGTACGAGCATTGAGAAGAAACTACTATAAGCACGGAAGTAAGTATCGCTCAGAATCTGAGAAATGTAGAATATGTGGGGAAATTGGAAAGACAGTGTGTCATATATTAAACAAATGCAGTAAATCGACTGTGAGAATATATAACAAAAGCATATTTAAAAAACAGGCATTTCAATGTTGCCAGAAGGCTTTACTGGAAACGATATAACAATGTTTGGATTGGAAAAGGCAAGAGAATTATATCGAAATTAACCATAAGATGTAGGGGAAAATGACAGAGGATAGATATTTAGGGATTTCATAATATAATGTAATCATGGAATCGAACATCAGAAACCTGGTAATGTGTTGGTAGGCAAGGAAGAAAAATCCTATCTAATGATATACATCACATGTCTGGGAAACAGCAGAATAGTCGAAAAAGGAGAAATGCTGACAAGATATAAAGCTCTAAAGAGAAAAATCAACCAAGCTATGGTTATTGAAAAAGGTGTATGTTGTACCAATAACTGTCGGTGACCCCAGTACATTAAGCAAAAACACTGAAAAGTGAGAGAAAAAAAATAGGCACAAAAATGAAAATAGGGTGCATTCAGAAAACGGCATTGCTTGGCAGTATAAGGGGTCACTGCAAAGTACTTGAAACTTTAAAAGAACACACCACCTTGCCTCATAAGAAGTGAACAACTGGTATGTTGGGCTTGCAAACAATTCTGCCAGCACACCACCTTAATAATAACAGGAATAAAAACAGAAAAAAGATGGTATAGGCACATGCCAGAAAAGGTTACAGAAAACAAGAAAGCAACCATACTCTGGGATATGCCAATACACACAGATAGAGAAAGTAAGGCCAATAGGCCAGATATAGTTATCAGAGATCATGAAGAAAAAAAATGCTTTCGAATTGATGTATCAATACCAGCAGATGACAACGTTTCTCGAAAAGAAATAGAGAAGCTTTCAAAATACAAAGACCTAGAAATAGCGGTAACTCGAATGTGGAATCTAAAAACAGAAACAATTCCTATCATAGTAGGTGCCTTAGGTATAATAAAAAAGATATTCAAAAATATTCAATAAGAAAAACACCAGGACTTACAAATATATATAACATACAGAAAATTTCACTACTGGGCACTGCATACATCCTACGCAAAGCACTTTCAATACAGTAACCATAAGAGCATCACAGCAAACCACAGCACATACCCAGCATCCTTCTTGTGTTCCTTGTCTTTGCTCCAGATGTCACTCCAAAACCTTTGGCTTTCAATGCTATCTGGTATCAACTTTTCGTCTATACACTCTCCATTTATTATCTTTATAGAATCTCTTCTGATTACTCTGAATAACCTATTCTGGTGGTAACCGTTCATTCTTTGGTCGTATCTTACCATCTTTGCTTTCTTTGCAACGAGGCGCTGTTCCAGTTCCTCCATTACTACATTCAGGCCCTTTCTTTCAATATTATACTTCCTTTTCAGCGCCCTGTATTTTTGTTCGCTTTTAAGCTCCCCTTTCTCTTTTCGATCTAACACAGAGATTTCCTTCGAGAGCATGTCTAACCCTGCCTGGATTCTTCTTTTCCATCATGGATTTTTTCTTTTGTCTCTCCCGTTATGTTTCTTTTTCTTGACATCAACACCCACGTTTTCTGCTACAACAATACTTGCTGCCATGATCAAATTATTTGTTTCAGTGATGTTGTTTATTCTGATGTATTTCAGAATTTCATTGACATATTTCGCTTCTTGGTTCAATTTCCATCAATCAACCTTTTTAAGGTTGCAAATAATGTCGCTATCGTTTTCCTGTAGTCATGCCTTTATTGTCGTAGATTGCCTTTTGTTCATCTGCTATGTCGCCA
>NC_142928.1:19779068-19784068 GCF_046866305.1 Octopus bimaculoides
GAAGCGATTAGGAAGGCTTTGTGGGGGACGGAAAGGGATAGAGGTCCATGATTGGCGACACATGTAAATAAGCAGCAGCAGCAGTAACAACAACAGCAGCAGCAGCAGCAGCAGTAGTAGTAGGAGTAGTAGTAGTAGTAGTAGTAGCAGCAGCAGCAGCAGTAGCAGTAGTAGTAGTAGTAGTAATAGTAGTAGTAGTGATGGTTGTGCTGTTTGCTAGTGAGAAGAGAAAGAGGTTGAAGGGGTGAAGGTGATGGTTGCTTACGAGTGTCTCTATCTTTGAATTTCAACTTTTGAAATGTTGGAAATGGGAGCGAAAGACTATTTGTATATTAACCAAAGAGCTCGAATGTAGGCCCGGACTGTATAAATGTTTGAAAAAACAGTTTGGTTGTTTACAAACTCAACTTCAAGTTAGGTTCAAATTCTAACTGAACATTCTCTAAATAACCGAACAGTAAGGTATTTTCATAAAATCCTGCATCCTAATAACTCAATTGGTTTATACCACTTGTTACATCGGACCAATATAAGTTTGAAGGATGAGAAATTGGGACTAACTCTGTACAAACCCAGCCAATTATAATTATATTCAACGCGAAAGACGTTCAGAAAATCAAGACCATCACATCAATACAATCACACTTTTTGTATAAGTTCAGTGGCAATAGGGAAAGAAGTGGCAAGGACATTCAGAGGATATTACTGGAAGTTCTCAGCTTTGACCCTGCACACAGGCGACCACAGACTGATGTTGTCTTCCACAGATCGTATCCTTCTGAACTGTTAATCATTGAAGCGATGAGGAAGTTCACCGGCAAAGTAACATCAATTGCCTGCCCAATACACTTACAACGTTTCTGAGGTGTTAATCATATTACTGGTACCAGGTAAGACAACGAGGTGGCAGAACCGTTACAGCGAAGGGCAAAATGATTAGCGGCATTTTGTTCTTTATGTTCTGAATTCAAATTCCACCGAGGTCGATTTTACCTTCTATACTTTCAGGGTCGATAAAAGAAATACCAGTTGTATACTGGAGCGGGGGTGATATAATCAATTTACTACCGCCGTCGGAACTTCTGGCCTTGTGCCAAAATACGGAGCCGATATTACTGGTACCAATTTTTAAGGATTGAAACAGTCATATAAAAGAGAAGGAAACCCCGGACACGCTTCTCTAGCACATTAAGTCAAGTATTCTACCATTTTAGATATTTCTGTTAATATTTTAAATTTTCTGAGCTGTATATTATAAGGAGTGACCGTTGATACTAATAAAGAAATCTTCTTCCACACATTCACATACAAACACCAGCACATACGTACATGCACTCATACATGGATTGATATACGCATGCATACATCTTTTGAAGACTAATCCATCTAAATGACTTTGTAAGCTTCAAAACAAATATGATCAGAAGGAGCGAGGTCCGAGAAATAAGGCAAGTGGAGGATTTTTTTCCATACAAGTTCTTCATTTTTTTTCTGCCGTAATTTTTGCAGCGTGAGGCTTTGCATTATCATGATGAAAAACCACTCACGATTCACCAAAGCAGGCCTATTTTTCAACAAAACAACATTGTTGCCAATAGGTGTGAGCAGTAATTGCTGCATTAGTCGGTCGCAACTCGAAGTAGATGACTCCAATGCAATCCTACCAAACAGGAAGAAAAACCATTTCTTTACAGAGGGTCCTTTTTGGGTTGTAGATTAGCCTGTTCTTCGCAACCAACCCATTATCATAAAAAATTCATTTTTCATCACCAGTTGCAAATCTATCCAAAAATGGTGAGATAAGTTCACGAAAGTGAAGAGATGAGAAGATGTCCACTCATGATTTTCGTTTGGCTTCTGTCAAGTCACGGAGAACCCATTTTCTGAGTTTGAGCACATTTCCAAGCTGTTGAAGATGCGAGTAAACAGTTGAATAGCTTTAATTGAGATTATTTACCAATTCTTCAACTGACACAAAATTATCCGTCTCAAGTGCTGACAAAAGAAGTCCATCACCAAATTCAACAGAGCGTCCTATTCATGGCTTCTCTCTTAGGCTGAAATTAACATTTTTGACGATTGCAAATCATCTTCTGCAACTTCTTTCGTTCAAGCACTCTTTCCCATAAACAGAATGGATATTTCGGGTTGCTTTTGCTGCAATGTTTCCCCGTTTGAACTCATAAAGCATTATGTACTTTAAATGTTCCTTCGATATGTCTATCTTTGAGGAGTTAATATTAGTAATTAATTCAATCAGATTATTTTATAAAAATAAATTACATCAAATTAATGGTTTCCAGTTTCATATACGTATCAATCAATACCATTTGGCATTTTAGAATACTGTAAAATTTGATGGAAATTACGTAATGACATTCCGGACATTATTTATAGTATGACCTGATACATACATACATACATACATACATACATACATACATACATACATACATACATACTAAAGGAGTACTGGTGGAATGTCCCAGTGAAGACCTCAATAAAATGTAAGCACAACAGACCTGATATAATGGTTTGGGATGGAGAAGAGAAACAGTAAACAGTTGTGGAAATTATCTGCCCAGTGGATGTTAACATAAAGCTGAAGAACAGTGAAAAAGAGAATACCTACACTGAACTATTGAGAAATCTGCAGTTACTCTATCCAGGGCTCTGGGATATGTAACACACTGTCTAAATACCAATTTTGAGAAATTAGGCTTCTCAAAACCAGAAAGGAGAAAGCTAATTCGAAGATAAAAGATCCAATCCATCACTAGAACTGTAAAAATCTGTAAAACTTTCCAGAAGTTTATCACTTAAATATATGTATGAGCATGTCTAGATATGCAAATATATGCATGAGAATACATACATAAAGCAAAAACATACAAATCTGCACACATGCATACATAGTACGTACGTACATGCATGCATGCATGCATACGTACATACATACATACATACGTACATACATACAAAAATACCTTGTTGTTGATGTTGGAATTCCAATGAATGAGCCTTAGATCTAGGAGTTTAGCATTTCAAAGAAACCTGAACATATACATACATGCATGCATGCATACATACATACATACATGCATACATACATACACGCATACATGGGGACGTTTGTGCGTGCATGCGTACTAAGGATTTCGGTAAATACCACTTATCGAGGGCTTTCATGCCCTTCAAGGATTCATCATAAATAGTGGGTTATTGAAAATTTATCCCTTTTATATATGTGAGTTACTTCAAAAAAGGCAAGATTTCAATTTGTTTTCTTGGCTTTTTGAGAAAGAATGTTTTGGAATTGGTTATTTGAGATGTTGATGGCCATTTTGAATCTGTGTGTGTAATTGTATGTGTACATGTATGTGCAAAAAAAAAATGTGTGTGTGTGTGTATGTATATGTGTGTGTGGGGGGAATTTTAAAAGAAAGTATATATTAGAGATCTGTGGAGGTTTGGTTAGAGAAGGAAGAAAAAATTATTAAAAATGAAGAAATAGCGAAATAAAGAGGTGTTTTCTGGGATGGTTGATTTGATGACAGGTCAAAAGAGACCAAGCAGTTTATTAGTTGCAATAAATTGTTGCTTGTTTTAGTCACTGAACGACTGACAGTATTTTTGGTTAACTATTAGGCTGCTTAGCTAGAGAATCCAACATATTGTTTGGGAACGCTTTTAAATGTGTGTGTGTGTGTGTGTGTGTGTGTGTGTGTGTTAAATATGTGTTGATTTTTCCAGTAATTTGGGTAACAGTAATGAGAACATCATTGATAATATCTAGAGATTATTTAGTTTGGCTCATCTGGAAAAGTAATTGTTTGTAATAAAAATTTCTCATGTTTTTATATGTATATACATTTTATACGTTTATTTTCAGTGAAATTTTTTTTATAAAATGTATTTCTATTTCTTTCCAGTATTTTGGGTCATCCCTTAGGGATTTGTGGTAAGGAAAGCTCTTGAATCTTTTGTTTCTACATCTTTCTAGACGTTTCCTCAGTGGAGTCTTACCTAATTCTACTTGCCTAATATACTGTCTATGAATTCTTGAATGTTGACAAAGTCTCGCTAATATATTTCTCTTTGCAAATGGGACAAGTTCTATTAGACTTTCTATTTTAGAATTAATGTTTACGAGTATTTGGAAGGAAAATCCACTTTTAAATTTTATTTGAAAACCAGTATGCAAATATTTGAAATTATTGTTGTTACTGCACATCTATTGTCTCTAACAATTTCACCTATTCTTTCAGTTTCCTTTTCTCTCATTGTTGTTTACATTTTTATATCATCTTGCACTTTATTTAGATTCAGAATTGCAAAATCATTTGCATCTTTCTTTCACATAATTACATTTATATTTAAAATCACATTTCTTTAATTTCTCTTCTATTTAAAATTACTTTATTATTCATTCGTGGCGCATCGTTAATAAATCGGAAAATTACATTTGATCGTGACTATAATTTGAACTTACACCCACTACATTTGACTTCCCGCTTCAATTAATTTAAAAAGAAACGACAAAGGATAAAAGATAGAGAGCGTCAGACAAGGAGAAGAGGTGGTAATGGCATGAGAACCAGCAAGGCGGTAAGGGAAGTTTAAAGAGAGGGTGTGAAAGAAATGCCGGTAGTGTTTGTTACAGCAATGGAGAGGAAGAAAAGACAATGAAAGAGCGATGAAAGAAAGAGAAAGCAAAGGATAAAGTGGGGAAACTGGATGAAGTAAAGATTTCAACAAAGAGCAGTAAGAAGCAAGAAAGTAAAACACAATGATACAGCACTGTGGTTACAGAAGAGAATAATCGATAGCTACATGCGAAAGTAAGTGGGGGAAGAGGAACATGCATACTCAAATTATATATATATATATATATATATATATATATATATATATATATATATATATATATATATATATATATTGTGTGTGTGTGTGTATGTGTGTATGTGTATCTTTCACCAATGTATATTGACTAAAGA
>NC_142928.1:19789068-19839068 GCF_046866305.1 Octopus bimaculoides
TTTCAAAAGAAAATGAAGAATGGAGACAATCTGGTATTTATATATATATATATATGTAAAATGTATGTGTAATGAACAAACTGGTATTGTTATAATATCCAATGTATTTTGGATAGTTCGCTTCTATTGTTAACAGATGGGTTCAGTTTATTTATGTGGATAATCTTCTTAATCCTCAAATTACCAATGTTCCGTTCTTTACTTTGATGGTAGACGTGATTTTTGTTGTACAGCATTTCTTCAAGAATTCCTTAATTGACAAATCTGTTTGTATGTATTCCTTGGTGCAGATATATAGTTTTCGGATAATCCTACCGATGTAGCATCAATTTCAGTTCCTCCTGTGCTCTGGAGTATTTTGAGCAGCCATTGGTTTCTTTGGGCTGTAGTTTTCTCTGCGTCCGGTCATGCCGGTTATGAATGTTCTGTGCCTTGTAGTTTCGATATTCCTCTCTTTTTCCGTTCAGTGGTGTCCATTTGAAACCTTTATTAGAATGGTGTTCTTCTAGTACATGACCCGCTAGTTTTAGTCTTCGTTCTGTGATTATACGGCTAAGTTGTCCTGTTTTGGCTCCTTTTTGAATACCGATGTAAGATCCGCGTCATTGCAGACCACCATTCTGTTCACTTCATAGACCATCGAGCACATATTTACGTAAGTAATGGGTAAGCTTTCCACTGTGCACACAACTAGCTGTCAACTAGGTATTGCCAGTCATAAATTTCCACAAGAACGGATTGAACTGTATAATTTTTATGTCCAATTCCAATCTAGAAATCGCCCTGTGGATTGCAGCAGTAGTTCCGTTGTCTAAATATGGCAGCCTCAAGAAGCACATACCGTCTCTGGAAGTATAAGACTTCCTTGGGGGATATTTTGGCAAGATGGCATTTGGTGAAAGATGATGTGTAGCTGTTGCCTAACAAAACATTTTTGAATCAGTTGGTATTGACCATTTTATCTCCTACCTCACTACAGTAAATTTTATTTTGTTTGTAAACTGCCTTAGCTTTAGTGAGTACATCTGATTCATGCTGCACAAATAGGCTTCCTGCTGGCAGCTTCTCTATAAAAATTACACTGATTCCTCCTCTGTAATCTCGAGTTGGAAATCAAGCAGAGAGAGAGACAAAAAGGGAGAAAAAGACACAGGTGGGAAGAGAGAGAGAGAGAGAGAGAGAGAGAGAGAGAGAGAAAGAGAGAGAGAGAGAGAGAGAGAGAGAGAGAGCTGATGTCGATGCGTTGAATTTCGAACTCGATGTGGTCGTCAATGTCGTTAAATTTGTGATATATTTTGGTTTCCAGGTGGGAGAGATTCGGTATAAAGATATCGACTACATACATGGAGAATAAGCCAAAAGAGCAGGCCAGCTTTCAAGCTGGTTCTTGCTAGTAATGGCCTGACAAACCTGTTGGCTCCAACTCAAGGTTTCAACAAATAAAATTATGTAGCTGTAACAATTGACAAAGCGACAGAGGTGGGAAGAAAGTCTCTGTTCTAATATTATGAACATCTGTATTTAATGCGTACGATAGGGTTGGTATGTAGAAGAGTAATTAAAAAATTTATGTCAAAAGGTAATCTCCAGCACGGTGTTGCCCTGGATAGCTAAATCTCTGTAAATAATGCCGTCACTATATATACATGGATCAGATGTAGAAGATCGATGTAGGAGACAACCTTGAAAGTATAAGGGAGCTTATCAAAGCTGAAAACTACCTCACAAACATTTGGCCCCACTTCAATTCAAGGGTCACAAAACTAGATGTGTTCTTCATTGTACATGTATTACGTTGACCGAACTGAAGACAAGCCTTCTTCCTTTCTGATGTTTCATTTTTGAGATACAATAAACACCGACCAACAAGAGTATCTCTGCAACATATAGGAGCCACGAGTTCTGGAAGATTGTTAACAACGGTAACATGAAGAAAATATATTTTATAGATTTAGATTTGGAACTTTATTTTACCAAATGGAAAATGTTACTACTGTCCTCACTATTTAGCCATTACTCAATGGTGTTGCTAAAGTGTGTTCCACCAGGACCAGCTTTTGAGATGGCACCCTCCTACCGTTACGCAAGTTTACACAGCAGTCACCAAAGTGCCACCTCCATAAAAGTAGCGTCCAGGGCGGACCGCCCACCACAGTTACGCTACAACTCCTCCACGCCATACAACTCCCGTTGGTAACAGATTTGAACATCAGAAAAAAATAACTATACACAACAATATATTAAAGTAGTTGAATGCTGTCAACTTAATGTGACAGTCCCATGAAGGGAATAATACTACTGCTATTTAGCCCAAGGAAGCAGCACCGCTTCCTGTCGACCTTGACACATTTCCTGTGTCCTTATGTTTACAAGGGGGAGAAATCAGTGAATGTGTTTCACTCGAATTATTATGTTTACGAGAGCTTGACAGGCATCTTCAACTAGCAGGCCATTGCTACTCCAGACTGATGACGAGCAAAGATTCAGAAACATGTCTCTGGATGCAGGCTTAGCTAAGCGGAGGTGCTTATCTCCCCCTTGTAAACATAAGGACACAAGAAATGTGTCAAGGCCGAAAGGAGGCGATACTGCAGTAATATTATTCCCTTTATGGGACTGTTACATTAAGTTGACAGCATACAACTACTTTATCGCATCACTACTGCATAAATCTCTCTGAGTGATTTAGAAATGTACTATTTCTATTTTAACAATATATTAACATTTTGTTTATCCCAATGGAATCAGGGAATCAGTTTGTCAATAATAACGAATGCACTGGTTCTATTTCACTTCTTTTATTATCATTATTAGTCAAGCTAAGTTAGTTACCTGGCAGAATCGTTACCACGTCGGAGAAAATGCTTAGCAGTAGTTCTTCCGGTTTCACGTTCTGATTTCAAATTCCGCCGAGGTTGACTTTACCTTTCATCCTTTCGAGGTCGATAAAATAATTACCAGTTTAATATTAGGGTTGATGTAACCGAGATTTCATTCCATCAATATTGCTCGCCCAGTGCTAAGATCAGAAAGAATTATTATTAGTCAACGTGTTAACCATTTAACCAAACAACAATCGATTTTTTTTCTATTAATCGTGCGGTCATTCAATCAGCTAAGTTTGTCAAAGTCTTTTCATCACCATTCGCGACCTCATCAAGGGCATTCCTCTTTGACTGCAGGTCTGCTTCGGATCTCGATGAATCGCAAATGACAACGAACAAACTCTGACAATCCGAGCTGATTGATTGTTTGATTAACCGACCGATTAATCGAAAGATCGAGTAATTAATTGGTTAAATGGTTTAACTAGTTGACTAATAATAATAATAATAATAATAATAATAATAATTATTATTATTATTATTATTATTATTTCATTTATTAGCCACTCGGGTCGACATATAGGGGACGATACAGTAGACATGGGCAGTGGGGATTTTACACAGAAAGAACGAGTAAAACAATAACAATGATATCTAACAAAAAGAATGTAACAACGAAAGTTCCCCAATAAGTGGGGGGAGTTAACCACCTGGAGTTGGCTCAGGTACCCCACTAATCCTGAACCACACGACGCTTCGAGGGCATCTGGGAAGAGCACCCTTTTCCCTCTCAAATTCACTAGCCTACATGCGCATTATTAGAGGTCTACTCACACGTGCCATTTTCGCTACATTCACCCACCTTTTAGCAATTGTACTGGGGGGGGGGGGGCTTCACTTGGCAGAAGAGAAAAGTGTGTTTCCAGTCCTTTCAGCTTGGTCCACCATACAACCTCTTTCGCTACTGCTATCAGACAGAGGAAAAAAATTGCTTGCTCTTCCGGACCGATGGAAGGCGGCGGATCGATCTTCACTATGGACTCGGACGTGATAACAGCAGTTCAACAGAAGTCCACAAGTTAGTAATGCAAGGACACTAGACGAGTGCGTGCAGAACGGTTTCATCGCTCTGCGCGCATCTTGGGCAGGTCCGTCTGACAGTAATTCCGTACCTGTAAAGTTTATCTCGAACCAGCAGTGCACCCCGGTAGCACTGCCAAGCTAGGGATTTCTGGAAAGTCCTCCCGAACAGAGTGGTTAGTTCGACTTTATCAACGCCTAGCGTCTCTCTAAGTATGTTATCACTCTTTTCCCCCCACTAACCCTCTATAGAACGCAAGAGTGGATGTTGCACTGATCGCATTACCTGCCTGGTAGAGGGCAGTGAGTGTCTGGTAACATTCCATATGCCAGTCACGCCGCCTCGGTCTCTTCTTGGCCCATGACTGCAGCTCAGTCAAGGAAACGAGCTGTGAAAAGGCCTGTTTGACAAACGGCGACTACACCTGTTCACCGTTTAAGCAGAATATCTGGAGATGCTGCAGCCTCAACAAATGTCTGTGCATCATTAGCCACGGCATGCCCAGCCTTCTGCCTTGAGGGTGTTGGCAGCAGATGGACCGACTCACCAATGGAACCTGTCCCCTCCACAGGAATTTGAAGAGGAAACGCTCTGACCTGGCGAGGCACGATTGGGTGCAAGGCACGAGGTCGGCAAGCGGTAGTAGATGACGAACGCGATGTACGCATTCGCCACCTCCGCTCAACCTTTGAGTGATAGCTTCTTCCCAGCCCATTTCTGGGTGAGACTGACTACCCTGCTCGTAGAAAGAAAGAAAGAAAGAAAGAAAGAAAGAAAGAAAGAAAGAAAGAAAGAAAGAAAGGCGAAGTCGACCTCGTGGAATTTGAACTCAGAACGTAGCGACGGGCGAAATACCGCTGAGCATTATGCCCCTACATGCTAACGATTCTGTCAGTTCAATAATAATAATAATAATAATAATAATAATAATAATAATAATAACAACAACAACACCAACAATAATAATAATTAAAAAAATGATAGCAACACCACTACCACCAACTATAACAATCATAAGAATAGAAATTAAATAGAACCAGTGCCTGATCCTCCCAAGATACAACAAAACCAATCAACAATCGAGTTCACATCAAGAATCTTGCTAACCAAATACGAAAAACGAAATATATTCAGTCCCATAGGAATGATGCAAGTTTTGTTTAGTTCCTCTTCACTGTCCACAACACTTAACGTGCAAAAGACAACAAACAACACTTTTGGCACCGAGACAAAGACAAGTGTAGGGTTGTGAACTGATAGCAGTTATAGGGGTGGGATTGTCAAACTGCAACTATTGACCCCCTGTCCAATGAAACGAAAGTTATTACGGTTACTTGGTATTTACAGCCGTGTGGGTGAATTAAATACTGAAATGACAAGGAAAATACAATCAAAATATTTAATAGGCAATATATGTCTTGTTGTTGATTTAGATTTTAATAACTTACCGGTATAGACAGATGGAGTGTCAGAAGTAGATAGGTATTTAGACAGGCATATAGACAGACAGGTAGGTAGGTTGACAAAAAACATGTGAAAAGGCAAATAACAAGATGGCATTATGAAAATATAAATTATGTGGAAATACAAAGGATAGTTCACGTCGCAAGTTATACAACCATCCTCTCCAACTAATGAAACAAATTGAGAAATTTACAGCACTCAGGAACGCTGCAACGTCATGCACTAATAACTCTCTCTCTTTCTAGGTCTCTCTCTCTCTCTCTTTCTCTCATTAACTTATGACATAGAAAATAGCGTTAAACGACCCACATCCGTCCAACTGCCCAAAGAACACATTCTCAAACAACAACAATATCAATAATCTCCAAACACTGCGATAGGGTGCACAGTACCAATAGTAATTGCAGAGCGAAGCAGATTTCACTTTCAGACTGTGTTCATCTTCTGCTCCACCACTTGCGGTTATGGACGCCTCTACATGGTCAGCAGACTTACTAGAAATAGCAACTGAATTTCTCTTAAGTTGCTTCTTAATCTATTAATACAGTATGAATGTTCTAGATAATGTAAACAATGTAAGATCATCTGCTAAAAACGATATTATAATAATTGGAATGTCTTTTGATCAGAGATTTGCTTAATCAGAGCTGTTCTTGGGGTTAAATGACAACCACATTAGACATAGAGAAACAAACGGGTTAATAGAGTGAGTAGAGTATTTCCAGGATGCAACACTGCTCAACAATTAATTAGTCAGACTGTGAAGAGTGATCCTCCACCAGACGGAGCTATGGGAGGTCCAGAACAGTAGATTTGTGGAAGTTCGATTAGCTAAGTGTTGAATGATTGGTAGGGCTGAATTTGGCTGCGTGCTGTTTCTCCATATAGAAACAAGTCCGTTTTAGGTTTGTAATAAGACCATTTATTTATACATAAACTTAACAACCACAATCGTTACTTGCCGGAAGCCGTATTAGTAGAGAGTCTTGTATGTATGTAGTGTTTTGGCTAAGAATCAGGCAGCTACTTTTCTTGCTTTGAGAGGTAGGAAAATTATATGTTCATGATAGACAAGCGATTCCTTTTAACCCAGGGTTGAAGAGTGACCAAGAAACCTGTATTCTCACGGACCTCTGTTTCTTATCTCTTTTGACTATGTCTTAATTTACAGTCAAGTGTTGGCGGGAAACCTATGGTAATTTCCACTCGAAATCGTAGGATCAAATGGCCGCAGCTGAAATACCATTGGCTGACAATTAGTCAGGGATCGCCTGATATGCTGTAATCTATCTCTCGTTACTGATTTAACGCGGATTCAGCTCGAGACCCCACTGCTGATCTCTGGATCACATCTAGCTGTTTGCCCTACAATCTCTGTTTGCCCTACAAGCCATATATCTTGTTCGATTAGGGCAGGCCAAACAATGTTATACAATAACAACAATAGCAACTACAGTCTACAATGTAAATTCTACAACCAAATCAACCTCAAATAATGCCTTATTGTCTTAAGAATGGAAGAATGCTAAAATGAATATTGCAGGTTTGAGATTTTTGTTTCTGATGTTTCTAATAGTCTTTATGCAGTTTTCTGCTTGCAGATTACAAATATACTTTAATCTACTGGCTGCATTATGGTAGCAATGTTGGTTAACAGGAACATACAATACATTTTTATTATCATTACTGACAAGTTGCTAATCATCAATCACAACAGACATACAGAAACAGACTGTTTAATAGAGATAGTAGAGTATTTCCTGGCTGCGATATTACATTGTCTAAAGTTTGTGATGTCTTCATCACACCGGAAAGTTTGAAGACATCTTCCTGGAATTTAGGCACTTCACAAATGAAATGAGAGGAAAATACTCATTTATTGAAGATGTATATACTTTGAATTACCATTTCTTGAGAATGGTCATAATACACTGCTAACAAGTATATTATGCCAACCAAAATTTGCAAATGTGTAGCATTGCATCTACATTCGTGCAAAGTAGATAATGCTATAGATAATTCTTATTTCTTTATTGCCCATAAAGGGTCAAACACAGAGGGAACAAACAAGGACAGACAAAGGGATTAAGTCGATTACATCCACCCCAGTGCGTAACTGGTACTTAATTTATCGACCCCGAAAGGATGCAAGGCAAAATCGACCTCGGCGGAATTTGAACTCAGAACGTAACGGCAGACGAAATACCGCTAAGCATTTCGCCCGGCGTTCTAACGTTTCTGTCAGCTCGCCGCCTTTATATTGATAATTATTTTTGTTTAGGTACAAGGCCTGAAATTCGGTGGGTGGGGGGCTAGTTGATTACATCGACTCTAGTACTTGACTGGTACTTATTTTATCGATCCCGAAATGATGAAAGGCAAAGTTGACACCGAAGGAATTAAACTCAGGACGTAAATCTGGAGGAAATACCGCTAAGCATCTTGTTAGGCGCGGTAAAGATTCTACTGGTAATGATTCTGCCTTGATAAAGCTATAATGGTTTCAAATTTTTTATACAAGGCCACTGGCTTTTGAGGGGAGGGGGAAGTCGATTATATCGACCTCAGTATTCAGCTGGTACTTATTTTATCGACCCCAAAAGGATGAAAGGCAAAGCCTAACTTGGCGGAATTTGAACTCAAAACATAAAAGCGGACGAAATCCCGCTAAGTATTTTATCGGCTGCTAACAATTCTGCCAGTTCGCTGCCTTATAAGCTATAAATAAAAGCTAAAGAAAAATAAACTTTGGATTGAAAGAAATACCGATGGCAGGTCTCGAACCCGCATCGGCGAACATGACAGATGTGTAAGCATTAAACCAAAGCAACCCTTCGAATTTTCACAACGGTGGAACTCGGAGTAGAAAAAGCTATAATAATAGCGTACAGAATACTGTGTTTAAATTACGAGAAAGTATGAAGTTTTATTGATAAAAAGTTGGATACTCTGTAGCAGGGGTTTTCAAACTTTTTGACATGTTCACTTTTTCGTCTCTTTCAATTTCTGCTCCTACTTCAAAGCAAATGGTTGCCTTCCAAAGATGAATAAAATAAATAAAATATTTGTACGGAAATTAACGAACAATACCCGTGCTTAATTGACGTAAATACTGGTAGTAACGAAAAAATGCCTAAATAAGTACCAGTTGAGTACTGTGGTCGATTTAATCGACTTAGCCCCTCCCTCAAAATTGCTGGCCTTGTGCCAAAATTTGAAGTTAACATCATATTCATCACAAATCTTCACCAAGGAATTAATTAGTCTCTAACTTCTTTATTACTGCCAATTTCTGGTACACAGATATGATCGCGTGCTTCTTTTGATTAATTATAACTTATTTCTGAAGCCAAAACACAAAATTGAACTATACCTAATCACTGAAATATCAGCAAAAACTGCAGAGGAACTCAAATTACATTGTGTTGTCATAGTATGTACTGCGCAACCGTGAAAAACCTACTAGTATGGCGTAAGTATTACTCTAAAATAAATATACAAACTTAAAGCTACTTCGACTTCACTTAATCTTTGTTTCTGAGTGTGTCATATTAGATTTGAAAACAAATGACAGTCAGATTTTATCATGATACTGCAAGAACAGAATTATTAAAAAGATAATCAGTTAAGGAATTTTCAACGGATTTATGCATACAGTCGTTCACCATGGAAACATAATGTTTGTTAAGGGCTATGTGAAAGCGATAATAAAAGAGTAATTCTTATATAAGAAGCAGACTGAATATAGACAAAAATAAGCAAGAAGAGGAGTTTAATGAATTCGAATTCTAAGTGAACTAGTAAGCTCGCTTGCTATGTTGCGCTGGGGAAACGCATATAGAATTAATTTGCTTCTGGCTGATCTGAAAATGACAAATGAAGAAACACTCAGAAAAATTTGCAGATGTGAATCTCGGATTATCAGCTGAGTAGAATGGTACCATTCGATAAGTAAATTAACATCCCAGTGCTGCAACATATACTGTGTAGTTACTACATTTCGTACATTTGACACAGCCCAATGCATAGAAATAAATAAATAACATATAATGGATGATGAAATAGCAGTAATATAACCCAGAATGTTGTGTGTGTGTTGGCACTCCGTCGCTTACGACGTCGAGAGTTCCAGTTGATCCGATCAACGGAACAGCCTGCTCGTGAAATTAACGTGCAAGTGGCTGAGCACTCCACAGACACGTGTACCCTTAACCTAGTTCTCGGGGATATTCAGCGTGACACAGTATGACAAGGCTGACCCTTTGAATTACAGGCACAACAGAAACAGAGAGTAAGAGTGAGAGAAAGTTGTGGTGAAAGAGTACAGCAGGGTTCGCCACCATCCCTTGCCGGAGCCTCGTTTAGCTTTAGGTGTTTCCGCTCAATAAACACTCACAACGCCCGGTCTGGGAATCGAAACCGCGATCCTATGACCGCGAGTCCGCTGCCCTAACCACTGGGCCATTGCGCCTCCACATAACCCATAATAGACAGTATATAATAATACAATGTATATATTTGTTTAATTACTCGTTGAGCAGAGAGACGCAGTGGAAGCGTGCCCATAACCCAAAGGTCTAGATCGAAACAATACTGTGAAGAAATGGTTTAAAATAATCCAACCAGCCTACAATGGGGTTAGGCTCAAAATATATTATGCAATAAACATTATACAGAACCAGAGGGTCACCAACTGACCGGGGTACATCAAAACCCAAGAAATGTTGTGAGCAAAGACGACAACAAGAGTTTTCGCTTAGTATATAGAATTAAAAGGAGCTGTGCGGAATGCAAGAAAATGGAAATATTTCTTACAAAGAGCTGTAAGAGGAAATAATACAGAGTGTGTACTGGGGATGTGTTGCTCGTCTTTGGCCTTTATTTTTTCACTCTCATGATCCTGGCATTCACTCAGTACATACATCTAACTGTGGAGTATACAAAGCTATTTCATAACTGTCACAAAATTACATAACAGGAAGGCGGCGAGCTGGCAGAAACGTTAGCACGACGGGCGAAATGCTTAGAGGTATTTCGTTTGTCTTTACATTCTGAGTTCAAATTCCGCCGAGGTCGACTTTGCATTTCATCCTTTCGGGGTCGATTAAGTAAGTACCAGTTACACACTGGGGTCGATATAATCGACTTAATCACTTTGTCTGTCCTTGTTTGTCCCCTCTATGTGTAGCCCCTTGTGGGCAGTAAAGAAATAAGAATTAAGAAACGTTAGCACGACGGGCGAAATGCTTAGCGGTATTTCGTCTATCTTTATGTTCTGAGTTCAAATTCCGCCGAGTTCAAATTACCTTCCATCCTCTCTGGATCGATAAATTAAGTACCAGTTGCGTATTGGGATCGATCTAATCGACTGGCCCCCTCCCCAAACATTTCGAGTAGAAAAGAACATTGCATAACAGCAAACAGAAAAAGTAGTTTCCCATTATGGGTCTTTTTTACATTTTTGAGTGACTTTAATATTCATTCTGAATTTACCATCTCTGCAGTAGCGTTACCTGATGGGGCGATGGGGGAAGTCCGTGTCTGGCGGCTCTTTTAGATCTGGTTTCTATGGGGTGGGAAAGCAGGGGCGGTAGACATGGACTGTCCTGGGCAGCACACACTCTCGTACTGCCATTGGAGTTCTTTTGGGTGTGCATGCTTCCTCTTGTGGTATACCCAGAATTTACTCTCCTACAACTCTGATGCTGGAAGACACCAGAAGAGGACAGCAGCGGCACCCACTTCCCATCTTCTTAACTTAGATTTTGTCTGGTTTATCCGATATCCAGCTCAACGGTATACAGTTTAACGAGACTTGACAGTATTAAGTATTAACATATCTAATGTGATTAGCGAAGGGGTGGGTGTGTTGACGGTGGAGCGTTGTTGAATCGGATAAGAGTGATAGCAACGAGGTGGTGGTGGTGATGGTGGAACTATTTGCGTGGGAGTTTTGATAGGGGCGTTGACGATGTAGATGATAGTGTTGTGATGGCGGTAGCAGTATTGGCTGTAGTGGTGGTGGTGGTGGTGGTGGTGGTGGTTGGGATGTTGGGGGTAGTGATGGTTGTTGTTGTTGTTGGTGGTGGTGGTGGTGGTTTTTGGTGTTGTGGTGATAGAGGTGGTGGTGGTGGTGATGTGGTGATAGAGGTGGTAATGGTGATAGTGGTAGTCGTGGTGGTGGTGGTGATGACAGAGACAGTGGAGTAGATGGTAGTGGGTAAAATAGAGATGAGATGGTGAGGGCAGGGTCTGTCAGCATGAGGTAATCAATAGCACTAATGCTGCTACATCATCACTGTTAAAAGCTTAAAACTACTACTACTACTACTACTACTACCACTATTACTACTACTACTACTACTACTACTAATAATAATAATAATAATAATAAATTCCTTATTGCCCACAGGGGGGAGCTAAACACAGAGGGGACATACAAGGACAGACAAAGGGACTAAGTCGGTTACATCAACCACAGTGCGTAACTGGTACTTATTTAATCAACCCCGAAACGATGAAAGGCAAAGTCGACCTCAGCGGAATTTGAACTCAGAACATAGCAGCAGTTCAAATTCCACCGAGGTCGAATTTGCCTTTCATCCTTTCAGGGTTGATTAAATAAGTACCAGTTACGCACTGGGTTGATGTAATCGACTTAGTCCCTTTGTCTGTCCTTGTTTGTCCCCTCTGTGTTTAGTTCCCCCTGTGGGCTATAAAGAATTAAATTAATAATAATAATAATAATAATAATAATAGTAATTAATTCTTGTTTTATTGGCCGCAAGGGCTAATATGAATCAAAAACATGTAAGGACAAAGATAGGACGAAAAGTACAAAGGGTTTTAAATCTTCCTCAACTCGAAAATAAAGAATTTGTTAGATTAGGGAATCTTGGGTCCCTTGCACATTGGGAAAAAAACAGGATGGTCACAGCCAGAATGCTTTTGATTATAAGTCTGCTCATAATTGACCTGGAAGTAAACAACAGCAAACTATCACCACAAATAGTACTACAGCCACTACCATCATCGCCCATACCGTTGTCACACCTCCCTACATTACTAACTACAAACACCACCACCACATCTTCCATAACCACATTTTCCACTAAAACATCTTCCACCACCACCAGCACCACATCTTCCACCACTATCTCTCTACTATACTCATCATCATCATCATCATCGAACACCACTTCCAACCATCCAAAACTACTACCATCGCCACTCACCCACAACTACCTACTGACGACTTACTAACCCATGTATCTATACCACTCGCCACCATTAATACAATCGCACACTTGCACCTACCCCGACCACCATAACACCCACAAGCATGTATAACCACCAGGTATTTACTTGCCACCACCACCACCACCATCACTACCACCACTGTTAACAACCACCACCACAACCACCATCATCTCTGCCACCATCATCACCATCGCAACGGTAACAATCAACTTATTTGCCACTGTCGTTCCCCACCACCACCTCCACTGCCACTGCCACTGCTAAGAGTCAGGAATTTGGCAACAATCAGGTTTGAACGGAAGACATTATCTCTGCCAAGCGAGAATATTCCAACTGTTGACATCAGGATGAAAGTATGTCGCACTACAGGAGATTCTTTATTCGTGTGTGTGTCTCTGTGTGTGCGTGTATATATATTTATATATATATTCACACACACACATATGCATATATATATATATATATATATATATATATATATATATATATACACACACACACAACCTATGTACATACAAGCATATATACATATGCACATACATACAGATATGTATATAGACATGTAAACATACAGACATATATATATATATATATATATATATATATATATATATAATCATCATCATCATCATCGTTTAACGTCGCTTTCCATGCTAGCATGGGTTGGACGATTTGACTGAGGACTGGTGGACCAGGTGGCTACACCAGGTTCCAATCTGATTTGGCAGAGTTTCTACAGCTGGATGCCCTTCCTAACGCCATATATATATATATATATATATATATACACACAGGGTATGATGGGTAAATTGTTTCCATTCTATATTTTTTAATTTCACACATGTGCATTGTTTGTTTTTGATTTTGGCAACTACACAGTTTAGTAGGATCAGTTGGGCACTGTCTGTGAGCAAAACACCACCATGATGCAATTCACTCTGATAGAAATTTAGAAATGACATGCTGTACTACTTGGAATTCACACCAGAAGCTTCAATACAAACATTTCAGAGTGTTTGGGTGTCAATCTGAGAACATGTACTGAGAGTGATAAAAATCAAACATCCAGTCAACATCATGGTGTTTGTAGTGATCACTAGTGATGACGACATTATATCTCCATTCATCTTCCCACACAGCCTCAGTCAGACTCAACATGGAGGCCTACATCAAGTGTCTGGAGAGGGTAGTGCTGCCCTGGGTCAAGAGGGTAGCTGCTGGAAGACCCTATGTCTGACAACAGGACTCTGCACCATGCCACACAAGCAAGAGAACCTAGTCATGGCTGTCAGACAATTTCTGTGACCACATCACCCCTAACATCTGGCCACCTAACTCTCCAGACTGTAACCCCCTTGATTATTATGTGTGGGGTGCAGGTAAGTGAGAGACCAATAAAACTCCATGTAATGCCAGAGATGAACTGAGGGCAAGGATTATGGCAGCATTCACCAACTTAAACAAGGAGACTATCCAGAAGAGTTGCAAAAGATTCTGAAGTCATTTGGAGGCTGTGGTTGAAGCCAATGGCGATTTTATTGAATTATTTTACTCTTTAGTATTTCAAGACATTTTTATGTAATTTTGGTAAATATATCTGTTAAAATGAGATGTCAGTTTTATTTTCATTTTTGTGTAATTTAGACAACAGTTTATTCACTGCACCCTGTATATATATATGAAAGACAAAACAGAATTTAATGAGATTGGTGCTGATCTGTGTCAGCAAGACTTGATTTATCTAGCAAAAAATATGGAAAGAATATTGTGAATTTGCTGTAGGGAGCGAAAAATCCAGCTTTTCAATAAGAGCTGTTGAATAGTTGACAGGAAATTTTCCACTTCTCACAGCAAGTTCACTGTACTTCTTTTGCCTATTTTATTACACACACGCACACACATATATATATATATGCATACATACATTTATATATACAGTGATCACTCACCATATCGCAGTTCACCTATCGCGCCCTCAGTACATGGTGGATTTTTCTGGCTTATATATCTAAATTTATATTCTGGACTCCTCAGTACATCGCGTTTCTCTGTGGCCGATAGGTATTTATATTTTTTTTTTAGATTTTAACTATTTCTGTGGTAAAATAAGCATTTCCATGCCTAAAAATAAACAAACAAATAGAAATACAGTACATTACTGCACTATATGACTAATCAATTAAAATATATTAAAAGAAAATACGCAGTGTACCATAGATGAGTAAACAAAGAATCACACATACTCTACGGAAAACGAAACTCAGGAGCCGAATGTGTGGTGGTGTTTTGATACTCTCTTTTACTCTCTTTTACTTGTTTCAGTCATTTGACTGTGGCCATGCTGGAGCACTGCCTTCAGTTGAGCATATCGACCCCTGGACTTATAAATACTATACTGGGTCCTCAAACATTGCACTCCCTACTAGGTGTTAGAACGAGTGTTAGCTACTCAGTTGAGATGTTTTCTTTGTAATCTTTCCTTCCCAAACATCAACAGTTATTTTGGTTGTAATTCAACCCCAGTTTTTAACCCCAACTCAGTCCCTGTTGAACAGAGTTATGATCAAAAGTTTTCTAGTTATCTACTTAGAAAGTGATTTGTCTGTTATTTCTAGCACAAGTCAAACAACTTTGTAGAGGTAGTGGTTGTGTTGTTGTTGTTGTTGTTGTTGTTGGTGGTGGTGGTGATGGTGGGATGAAGCTGGTACTAGATGATGGTTATAGTGGCAGTGTGGTGGTGGTAGAGGTGAGAGTGGTAGTGGTCAACAGCATTATGAACTGATGAAAGAACTTCTGCATGTTCAGTGTTCACTCAATCTGATAAAATTAGCAATAAAATATTCTTCAAATCAAACACTTTTGTTAAAAAGAAAAGGAGAGACACATTGGACAATCTATTTCCCATGACTTTGATTATAGATCCTTTCATTCAAGGTAAACAACAATAACAGCAAAATATTTAGACTATTTTTCATCTTGCATTTACAATATCCATGTCACTGCATTCCTTACTGAAGTCATCATCGTCCATAACATCAATGTACACAACTCCTGGCTCCTGAAAATCTGCCATACCAACACAAAAGTTAAATAGTCTTTCTGAATATTAACGACCTTCTTGCAGTCTAATAACCTTTTTCTTCTTCTTAATCCTTAGTACATAGATGTGGCTCACACACAACCTAAACACTTGTTGACAGACCAAAATTTCAACAACATCTATCAGAAAGGTCATAGTGACATAGTGTCCTTATACATCACGAAGACACAATTACTGCACATATTAAAGGGACAATTTTGCCCCCACACCTTCCTCTAACCATAAACTACACAGGACTAGAAATTTCGAAGTTGATGCAAATGTTTGCCTTCACTGCCTCTGATTATCTTTCATAGTTTGGACAATGTTAATGTTATAATTGTGAGATCTAAGATGTGTGATGTCGAAAGAGATTAGATTTTCTTCCTGGCTCGAGGAGTTTGATAAGCACAGCAGACCACCAATCATGGTAAATATGTCATGGATATTGGTTTCAATTTTTGGTACAAGGCCAGCAAGTTTAGGGGAGTGGGGTAAGTCCATTACATTGACTCCAGCATTTAACTGGTACTTATTTTATTGACCCCAAAAGGATGAAAAGCAAAGTCAACCACAGCAGAATTTGATCTCAGAATGTAAAGATGAATGGAACACCAATAAGCATTTCATCCAACATACTAAGGATTCTGCTAGCTTGCTGCTTTAAATATGCCATGAATATTAAGCATACTCATTAAAATAATTAAGGTAGTGAGCTGGCAGAACCATTAGCATGTCAAACAAAATGGTTTCTTCTGGCACTTTACATTTCGAGTTCAAATCCTGATAAGGTCAGCTTTGTTTTTCATCCCTTCAAGGTCAATAAATAAAGTATCAGTCAAGTACTGAGGTCAATGTCATCAATTTATCCCTTCCTCTCAAAATTATAAGCCTTGAGCAAAGCTACTGAGAGACATTCCATTCTGGGGATATGTTGTGATCTCAGTAACTTGAATGTCATGGAAACTGGGTAACTGGTCTTAGGAGTGCTAAGGCTCAAGAAAAATAAAATTATAATAATGGATTCATCATCATCATCATTGTTTAACGTCCGCTTTCCATGCTAGCATGGGTTGGACGATTTGACTGAGGACTGGCAAGCCAGAAGGCTGCACCAGGCTCCAATCTGATCTGGCAGAGTTTCTACAACTGGATGCCCTTCTTAATGCCAACCACTCCGAGAGTGTAGTGGGTGCTTTTACGTGCCATCGGCACAAGAGCCAGTCACAAAGTACTGGCAACGACCATGCTCAAAGGTGGTTTTTACATGCCACCTGCACTGGAGCCAATGCAGCGGTACTAGCAACGACCTCGCTCGAATGATTTTTTAATGTGCCACCAGCACAAGTGCTAGAACGCAACGCTGGTAACGATTACACTCCAATGGTGCTATTTACAGGCCACTAGCACAGAAGCCAGACAACTGCTCTGGCAATGAACATGCTCGACAGTGCTGTTAGTGCTCCACTGGTGCTGTGACCAGTCATCGAGGTGTAATGGGAAACTAATTTTCCTGTCCCTTGTTATGAAATATTATGGCAGTTGTTCTGAGATAATATTAACCACTCAACACAATTGTCATCCTTGAAATGGCATGTATTCTCTCCTGATGACCTCTTAAAACCTACCGGCATCTACTGTGTGGAGTTTTCAACTGATGGCACCTGCACAAGCAAGCTGTTACCAAGTCTCTTATATGGCACTGGGAGGGATAGTGGCATAAGGGATAGTGGCATAATAGGAGAATGAAAGCACAAAGACCAAAGAGAGGGCAACTTTGGACCAACACACATGCTGCATTTATTAAATTGTATTCATAAATTCATTGAAAAGCCCTTCATTGAAACTGACTTTCAGGTTTTGCAGCGTTAGGCACATGTAAAGGCTCTTTGGGTTAAGAAGCTCTCCTTGTAACCACATGGTTTCTGTTTCAGTCCCACTGCATGGCACCTTGGGCAAGTGTCTTC
Organism: Octopus bimaculoides; assembly: GCF_046866305.1. Lineage (NCBI taxonomy): Eukaryota > Metazoa > Mollusca > Cephalopoda > Octopoda > Octopodidae > Octopus > Octopus bimaculoides. The sequence continues at coordinate 19,806,745 of NC_142928.1, forward strand.
TACTATAGCCTCGGGCTGACCAAAGCCTTGTGAGTTGATCTGGAAATTGAAAGAAGCCCGTCGTATGTGCATATATACATATATAATGTTTGTGTGTGTGTGAGTGAGTGTGTGTGTGTGTGTGTGTGTGTGTGTGTGCATGTATACGTTTGTATGTCTGTGTTTGTCCACCCAACATCGCATGCTGGTGTGTTTATGTCCCCATAACCTAGTGGTTCGGCAAAAGAGACTGATAGAATAAGTATTAGGCTTACAAAGAATAAGTCCTGGGTCGATTTGCTTGACTAAAGGTGGTGCTCCAGCATAGCCGCAGTCAAATGACTGAAACAAGTAAAAGAATAAAAGAATATATTTACATATATGTGTGTGCATGCATGTGTGTTTATCCCCACATTACTCAATGGCCGGTGCTGGCTTATTTAGATCTCTTGAAACTTAGCAGTTTGAGCAAAAACGACCAATACATTAGGCACCAAACTTTAAAAAAATAGATAAGATCTGTGTGGGTTGGGGGTCTATTTGTTTGACAGAATACTTTCAAAGCACTGCTCTAGCATGGCCACAGTCCAATGGCTGAAACAAGTAACAGATAAAGTTAAAAGATCTGCTATAATCTGGTTGTAATTTGTTTCTAAATCTAATAAGTCATGCTCAGAAATAAAGATTAAGTGAGGTTTAGTTTCCAGTAATACATATGCCAGAGTAGTATGTTCGACACAGTAGCAAAGTGTCAATGCCATTGTTTGTCAATTTTCCATTAAAGAATTTTTTCGACATCTCTGTACATAGAAGCAGTGAAGTGTCTAGATTGTTGTATACATGACACCTGTTAGTGTGAAAGATTGTCATGGATTAAAAAGTAGATAAAAAAAAAAAAGAAGCGTAGATAAAGTAGATAAAATGAAATAAAAAAACTAAAATTGCATCAGAAATGTCTAGTTCTCTCCCTTGAAATCTTGAAGCAAATGTATAGTTCTTGTACTGAAGAAAACAAAACAAAAAAGTCATGATATTGTAGGCGGCATATCATATATAACTGGGTAGTGTTTCCCCTTCAGACATTTATATCTAAAACTCAACTATAGATGCAGTTATCATGTTTAAACAGAGTGAATGGTTTTTTGTTATATTGTTTGCTGTATAAAAGCACTGCACTGATTCCATCATTGTTTTCCCCGACATTGCAAGTGACATCTACTCAATGTTTTAAATGTGATTCTTATAAACAGTTGGAATTGGTAAGCTCCAGGTTATGATGTGCTATTGATTGAATAATGTTATGTCTATGTGGAGTCGGGTGAGAGGAAATTTAGGTGAAAACTGTAGTTAGCTGTTGTTTCTGTAAACACCACTTACTGTTTGCTAAATACACATACACACATTCCAAAGACACCATGAAAACGCTGTTAACAGCTAACAGTAAAGTAGATAAATATACAAGCATTGACCATAGAACTCCTCTGAAGAAATGTGTGAATTAGAAAATAGTGTAAAATTATCATGTTGTAATAGTTTTGCATAATATAGGCAGTGGTAGATGTGTAGCTGTGTGGTTAAGAAGGTTGCTTCCCAACCATGTGGTCTTGGGTTCAGTCCCACTTGGCAGCATCTTGGACAAGTGTTTTTTTTACTATAGCCCCAGACTAGCCAAAGCCTTGCACATGGATTTGGCAGATGGAAACTGAAAGAAACCTGTTGTAAGTTTATATTTATATACACCATATCTGTACATGTGTGTGGTGTGTGTGTATTTATATATGTATGTATGTGTTTTGGCGTTAGGAAGGGCATCCAGCTGTAGAAACTCTGCCAGATCAGATTGGAGCCTGGTGCAGCCTTCTGGCTTGCCAGTCCTCAGTCAAATTGTCCAACCCATGCTAGCATGGAAAACGGACGTTAAACGATAATGATGATGATGATGATGATGATGATGATGTATGCTTGCACATACATATGTGTTTGTGTTTCTCCTGACAAGTGAGGGTAAGCAACAGGAAGAGCATTCAGCTATGGGAAATCTACCTCAACGAATGTTGCTCCCTGCAAGAATGGAAAAATGGATGTTAAATTATGACAATGATTTAATTTTGATGTAATTAAAAAAGGGGGAAAAATTAATTACTGCTAATTTCGCCATATTCATTTCACCTCATGCTATATAAGGGAATGACAGGGAACTGTACAGAATTGATACTATAGATCAGCTGCTGGCTGTATTGATCTGCTGTTAAAATATATATATATATATATATATATATACCAGCAGTTAAAAGTACAGCGATAAAGTGTTAGGAGTCTAAAGTTTCTACTTAAAATTCCTCTCACCTGATTCTGTACATAAAAATGTTCAATCGATATGACATAATAACCTGGAACTTACCAAACAAGCTGTTTATAAGAATCAGATTTAAAACACTGAGTGGATGTCACTCACAATGTCACGTTAAACAATAATGGAATTGGTGCAATATTTTTATTTAGAAAATGAAAAAACAGTCACTTGGTTTAAAGTCAACTACAGAATCTAGATTACTTATTAGATGTATAGATTAGTTGTTAGTAATGTAGATTACTTGTTAGCCATATAGATTTATTGTTAGATGTATAGATCTGTTGTTAGTGGTATTGATCTGTTGTTACATTTATAGATCTGATGTTAGTAATATAGATTAGGAACACAGAGTTACAGATAAGTTCATAGATATAATAGTTCAAAGTTTATTAGCAATTAGAAATTCTATTGAAAAAGTTAATATCAATAACACTCTCTTTCATTGGCACAAAGCATCAAATTTGTTTACAAGGTATGTAAACATTTAAAGTGACCCCTTGTCCATATCTGCTATTTTACTGATCCCAGAATGTTGAAATAGAATTTCAGCTCAAATAGGATTCATAACATAGATATTAAGGAACCAAATATTGTAAGGATTTTAGATCTTCTACCATTCTTGTTATTCTTTTGAACTCATAGAATATTTTTGTATAACATTGGAACAAGGTCACATATTTTAGGGGCAAGTAATGTCGATTAAATTCCTCCCAGGCACATGACTGATACTTTATATATTGACCCCAGAAGGATGAGAGGCAAAGTTGATCATGGCAGAATTTGAAATATATCTATGGATGAGTGCCAAAGAAGAAACAGTATATTATTGGTGTACCAGTCCAGTATATCTTCTTGGAATCCTAGCTGTAGCTATTTCGCTTCATTTTCATCACTAAATGCTCTTGGGAAATGGTTGTATATCCCAACATTTCATTCTACCACACTAGTAAACATCTCTGTTCATCTGAATATAGAATAAATCAATAAGAAATCTCCAAGAACAAGAATGGAATATCATGTATCCAATTACATAAAATAGAAATACAGTGGGTAACAGAAACGGAAATAAATTCATGGTAGTACACCTCTATCAGTTGATATATTCTTTAGACAATCTTGTCAGAATACTTCTGGCATCAACAGTAACTAAAAGTTAATTTAAACACAAACAACATATTACAAAGGTTACTTGCAAATCCAGATGTACATACAGTATAAAATTGATGAAGCTGTCCTTGATGCATTATCATACAAAATTGCTGAGGCGCTCACATCGACAACAAATTACACTTTATAATGCATTACAAAAACAATAGATCAGTAAGCATGTACAAAAACAGAAGTATTAATGCCAAAAACGGTTCTGAACAGAAAAAAAAAACTAATGTTATGTAGAAATTTATATTCCAACATGACAACTGCACAAGTCATAATATAGTGTATGTAATTGAAACCTGAATGAGTTTAAACAGATGCTTTATAATGCACTTGCAACTTCCAATGGGAAACATAATAGAACCCATTTCATTAGCAGACACAGGAACAAACTAAATGGGAAGAGACAACAATAATTCTTCTCAAAAGCCATTTACAACAACTATAATAAGATGTTTGAAGCCATTGTACTATGAACAGAATCACGTTCTTTGGAAAAAAGATAGTGATCTTTATGTCCTGGACAAGACATTAAACTGCATTCAGTAGTAAGGTTTGAAAGTTCAAGAGTTTTGGGAAATGAGGAGTTATCTCTTAGCCACCACTACTGCTAGATCTACTCTAGCTTGGGCTGATAGTACCTGTGAAGAGAACCAGTTATAGGTCAAATACCACAAATAGTATATGTGTTCCTTGTGGCTAAGGTATACAGGACTCAGAGGAGGGATAACCTCTAGATACATGTCATTCTTCTTGGAGATTTCTTATTGATTTATTCTATATTCAGATGAACAGAGATGTTTACTAATGTGGTAGAATGAAATGTTGGGACATACAGCCATTTCCCAAGAACATTTAGTGATGAAAATGAAGTGAAATAGCTACAGCTAGGATTCCAAGAAGATATACTGGACTGGTACACCAATAATATACTGCTTCTTATTTGGCACTCATCCATAGATACATTTCAAATTCTGCCATGATCAACTTTGCCTCTCATCCTTCTGGGGTCAATATATAAAGTATCAGTCATGTGCTTGGGAGGAATCTAATTGACATTACTTGCCCCTAAAATATGTGACCTTGTTCCAATGTTATACAAATCTGCCTGCTTAACTGGTTCTTATTTTACTAACCCCAAAAGGATGAAAGGCAAAGTCAACCTCAGCAGAATTTGAACTCAGAATGTAAAGATGAATGGAACACCACTAAGCATTTTGCCCAACATACTAAGGGATTCTGCTAGCTTGCTGCTTTAAATAATGTTATACAAATGTACCTGTTTTTTGGTTACGAAATGAGGTACACAAAACGTGTTTTTGAATTACGTGTGTTTACTTTCTATAGATATATGAGTTGAAAACTTTCTTTTGACATTTTACTTAACGTCTATGTTCCATGCTGGCATGGGCTGGAGAGTTATCAATGTGGAAAGTTGTTATCTCAGCTACTAGCAGTTGAAACCTGCGTAATCTAGAAGGCGATTTTAAATTTCCTTATTCTCTTTCATTAAATTTCATTATTCTCAACGCCGGGTATTTCTGCTAATATATATATATATCTGTAAAAATATGTGATAATTATTCTGTAGCCATGATAAAACTCCGAGTTTCGGATGCCGGGGTGGGAACCCACGCCAACATTTCTTCAGTTATCCAGCCATTGAAAATCGACATTTTTCACAGGAATTTTCAATGTCCGGATAACTGAAGAGATGTTGACGTGGGTTCCCACCCCGGCATCCGAAACTCGGAGTTTTATCATGGCTATCGAATAAATGTCACATATTTTTACAGATAAATTCCCCTATTTACATAATATCGAGGTCTCTTTCGTTCTGTTGTTGTCCTTTATATCAATATATATACATATATATATATATATATATATATATATATATATATATATATATATATATATATATATATATATATATATATATATATATATATATATATATATATATATATCTTCAACAGTATCACTGCCAAACAGTGGACTTTAAGTTAGTGAAAATATATTTTTATTTCTCCTGATCTGACAGTCTAATAGTGAAACTCACTCAATGTTGTTGGCTGTGTTTTACCTAAAGTTATGGCTTTAAATCTGTCCAGAGTTACTTCAATTCCGCATATCCCATTGATAACAGCTAAGGAGCCAGAAACGTTGTGTCCAGGAATCCGACATGGTGCAACATTAGGCAGATATGCTGCTGTTTTTGCACCTTTTACCATAAGAGAGACTTTTCTCCACAGTAGCTGCAGTGAATTTGCCTTTAGAAGTTGAAATCTGTCAAACATTTGAACACACTTCGCTTATATATACACGCGCGCGCGCATATATGTGTGAGTTTGTGTTCGTGTTTATCATAATGCAACTTGACATGTGGGCCATATTTTCATAAATTGTTGATTGCAGATCACAAATATTTCGAGATATTCTCGCAATATTCTTCGCTCAGTGGTGTCAGCAACATTAACACTATCGAAGAATGTCCAAGTTCTTTTCGCACTTAATATTGTACACTTTTCTGTTCCTATACTAAAATATCGTTTATGCAGTCCAGACACCAAATAAGAAGCAGATGCAATGCAATCAATTTAACCGTACAGTGTTTATTTTGTTGTTGTTCTTGCTGTTGATGTTGTTGCTGTTGATGTTGTCATTGTTATTTAACCCCGAGTCGCTCTGAGGAAGCAGACCTTTGATCAAAAATGTTTCTACTACTACCATCCCGCCGTATGTATTATCCAAGCTTAATGTATATGGAACTACATCATCCTATGTTTTCTTCCTTTTCGAGACAGTAGGATGTGAGTCTTAGAGCGATTTGGTGGATTTTTATAGCAGGTCAAATGACCTCATTAAGAAAGCATTTTCTGTCTCATTGTCCTTCTTGAACAATGATCCCTTTTAATTTCGTGACCCCTCTTTGGCTCATTATCCCACTTTATCTCGCATTCCCTCTTTAGTTTCCTGAATAGTTTTTGCTATCATGCCATCAACTGTAGGTCTCATCTATTTTTACTCTTTACTTGTTTCAGTCATTTGACTGCGGCCATGCTGGAGCACCGCCTTTAGTCGAGCAAATCGACGCCAGGACTTATTCTTTATAAGCCTAGTACTTATTCTATCGGTCTATTTTGCTGAACCGCTAAGTTACGGGGACGTAAACACACCAGCATCGGTTGTCAAGCGATGTTGAGGAACAAACAAAGACGCACAAACACACACACACACACACACACATATATATATATATATATATATATATATATATATATATATATATATATACATATATATATACATATACATATATACAACGGTCGTCTTTCAGTTTCTGTCTACCAAATCCACTCACAAGGCTTTGGTCGGCCCGAGGCTATAGTAGAAGACACTTGTCTAAAGTGCCACGCAGTGGGACTGAACCCGGAACCATGTGGTTGGTAAGCAAGCTACTTACCACGCAGCCACTCCTGCGCCTATTTTGTTTAACCACTTACAAAGGAGGACTCATATTTTAGCCGTTCCTTCACACGTTTCTTCAATAACGAATTTCAGTTCGGTAACCACTGGTCTGCCATACTTTTTAAAGTACAATTAGTGCATTAATACCGATCTGGTAAGATGGACCCCATTACAAACCAATTGCACCTCATTTACTCTGAATGTATTATACACTTCTATCGTCATATCTCATATTTCTACCCAAGTCTTTCCTTTCCTAATCCCATTTCAGAGTTGATTGATTTCTTTGGGCCACTTATCATAGCTCAAATCAGTAAGAAGTCTCTTCTTTGTAAAGTTGTGCCATGACATCAAAATTGTTCTTCTGCTACTGCAATATGATTTAGGAACACGAGCCTTTTTCTCTAAATCCTCTTGCACTTCCAGTTCTTTGTACCATTGCAAAGATCTTGATTTTGGTTATCGTTTTAAGTGTGTCTCTTCATGGTGTCTGGTCGTCTTTCTTGTAGAATGCTACAAGATACCAGCAACAACTACTTAACATTCTTACATTGCTCGTATATTTTTCCTTCCACCATTCTGACAGATTCATACACAAGCAACGTCTTTATATGACCCAACTCTTACTAACAGCCGTCTATCTCTGTATCTCTCTACCTCGCTATCTATCTATCTATCTATCTATCTATCTATCTATCTATCTATCTATCTATCTATCTATCTATCTATCTGTCTGTCTGTCTGTCTGTCTGTCTGTCTGTCTGTCTGTCTGTCTGTCTGTCTGTCTGTCTTTCTCCCTCTCTCTCTGACACACACACACACAGACATCTATGAAGAGAAACAACTAAAACCTCACAAAAAACGCACAATATCAAAATTGCATTAACCACAGCACACACCATGGAAACACGCATTAGTTATCTTCTTATAAGCATTGTATAGCCGACAGTCTCATATGACCTTTCATGCAAACTAAATATTTTAAATTTTGGGGTTCGGACCCATTACAAGGCACCTTGAGCAAGTTTCCATGTTTTCTTTCTCAGATCATTCTTATCTCTGAATCTCCCAAGCTCTGACTCTGAAATGAATAACAAAACAATTAATCTATGTTGTGTAGAACATCCTTCTAGAGAAAAAAGCCTTAGCATTTAGAATAGTTTGCCTGTCTCAGGAAACCAAACTGGCTTTTGTATTCGCTAGATTTGTAGCTGATGATTTTTTTTTGCGTTTTTGAAGAGTGTGTTGCAGATTGTTGTATTTGTGCGCATGTGTGTGTGTGTGTGTGTGTGTGTGTGTGTGTGTGTGTGTGTGTGTGTGTGTGTGTGTGTGTGTGTGTGTGCGTTTAGATCAATCCAAACTTGGGACGTCGTTGACTTGTAGGAAGGCTGTATTCACTGTTGTTTGCAGTTGAGAAGAATTCTCGCTTTAGGCATTAGGTATTAAAACCACTAGGAGTGGCTGTGTGGTAAGTAGCTTGCTTACGAACCATAAGGTTCCGGGTTCAGTCCCACAGCGTGGCATCTTGGGCAAGTGTCTTCTACTATAGCCTCGGGCCGACCGAAGCCTTGTGAGTGGATTTGGTAGTCGGAAACTGAAAGACGCCCGTCGTATATATGTATATGTATATATATATGTATATATATATATATATGTGTGTGTGTGTGTGTGTTTGTGCGTCTGTGTTTGTCCACCCCAACATCGCTTGACAACCGATGTTGATGTGTTTTCGTCCCCGTAACTTAGCGGTTCGGCAAAAGAGACCGACAGAATAAGTACTAGGATTACAAAGAATGCATACATGCATGCATTCATACACACACACACACACACACACACACACACACACACACACACACACACATACACACACACACACACACACGTATAAGTGCAAGAAAAAGGATTAAAAATTCAGGCGAATAAATACTTTTTAACTACTCTGCAGGAGTCGAACCTGGCTAATCAAATTAAACCGGGAGAGTCATGGTAACCCACGTAGTCCATAATTTTACATTCTGCTGGCTGTCGAATTAGTAAATTCAAATCAAACGCCGGATAAATACGCTATAAGGTCGCTGAGTACATGATTAACAAGTCGCGGAATTATGTAATACCGTTGTATCCGAAATGCGCGTGAGCTGATTAAATATGTATAATTCTTTCTTTTATGTTTTCTAAACACACACATTCATAAATACATATACATGAAGTGAGAGCGAGAGTGAGAGATTCGAAAATGATTATTTTAATATTTGAATATATTTGTGTGTGAAAATGTATGCATATATGTATATATGTATGTATGTATGTATGTATGTATGTATGTATGTATGTATGTGTGTGTATGTGTGTATGTATGTATGTATGTATGTATGTATCTATGTATTTGTGCATGTGTGTGTATATATGTATTATGTATGTATGTATGTATGTATGTATGTATGAATGTACGCATGTATGTGTATAGGTTGGTAGTATGTACAGTTAATATAATTTCATAGTTGCGGTTTCACACATCACCGACAAAGCGTTTTGTTCTGCTCTTCATTCCTTCAATATTCTTTCGACTAGAGTGTCTGCAATAATTAAAACAGGCCAGTTAAACCCACACAAGCTTCGCCCAATCATCAATATATTTTAGTCTAAGAGAGAGCTTTAAAAGGTTTGAAACATCGACCCTAAAACTCAGTAAAATGAAGCAATAAAATATAAAATTCTAAAAGCACTATTTTATGCATCTTATTCTAATAAATGAATATTTAAAAATTTTTCTGAAAATGAGCGAGAGAGGATTGAAACGTCGGAGAAAGAAATAACGACTGTAGTTGTTTCGGTTTTAATTGACCAATCAATACATCAAAGAATCTCATTAAATAATCTTCACATGTTTTCAATACAGGAACATATGTATCGATTAATTACATAGACAATGCATACATTTTATGTATGTAGTAAATATTACATACATATAAGCGTATTTGTAAATATACAGAGTTCTGAGGACGGCACATATGCGTATTTCTATTTGTGTAGACGTATGTGCGTGTGTGGGTGCGCGTGTGTGAATGTATGTATGTGTTTGTGTATGTGTGTTTGTATATACAAACATATATACATACATACATATACATACATATATATATGTATATATATGTATATATATGTATATATATATGTATATGTATGTACGTATGTATGAATCTATATTTGTGTAGTGGGTGTGTGTATGCATATGCATGCTTATATACATGCATACACACACATATATACACACATACAGACACACATAACAGGCTTGTTGCCATTTGTATTAGTATCATTAGTAAAATATCCTCCATAAGGATGAATTTTACTTAATTATGCTGTTTCTATCCATAAGGCAAAACATTGGGAAACTACAAACCTATGAAATTAGAACAACAATGAGAATAATAATTACCATTGTTATTATTATTATTTCAAATTTTGGCTCAAGGTTAGCAATTTCGGGTAGTGGGTAAGTTGATTAGATAGACCCCCAGTACTCAACTGGTACTTCATTAAACGACCTCGAGAGGATGAAAGGCAAAGTCAGTCTCGGAAGGATTTGAACTCAGAACGTAAAGACGGACGAAATGCTTTATTATTATTATTATTATTATTATTATTATTATTATTAGTAGTAGTAGTAGTAGTAGTAGTAGTAGTAGTAGTAGTAGTAGTGGTAGTAGTAGTAGTAGTAGTAGTGGTGGTGGTGGTGGTGGTGGTGGTGGCGGCGGCGGTGGTGGTACTTAAGGATTCTCATTTCCACTGTATGTTCTCTCTGGACGACTGAACGAATCACCATGTACCTCAGATAAGGGAAATGTTTGGTGTTTGCTGTTTCTATTGTACTGAAAGCGTTCTGCGTAATGTGTGTCCTGCTTAGTGTTATTTTCTCTATACTTTGCATGTTTGCAAGTGCTGGTGTTTTAGTTATATATTTATCTACACTTTCATCATATCAAAGTCATCTATTCAAGAGTGTAGCCAGGGTTCTAAAGTCAGTGGGAGCTAACAAATAAAAAAAATGCGGTGTAACATATACCAAATGATTTTTAACTCATTGATTATACGTTTTATAAAAGGTGCCAATTCTAAAAAAAATGTGCTCGATGGGAGCGGTTGATCCCTTGACTTCCCTATTATCTACGCCACTGTATCAATTATTATAGAGATTGTTTCTGCTTTCAACAATCGTGTTGTCTCAATGTCCGGATCTTCATGACTGGATAGTTCCTCTATTACTTTGAGATATATATTTTTGTCTGCAGGGATGGTACTTCAATTAGAAAGTACTTTTTCTTTCTTTTGTACTTTGGCAACAATGTCTAGCAAATTAGCCATCTCTATATATAATGACATGCCAAAGTATAGTCACTTGTTCATGTCGGAGACTTTTCTACTGTATGCTAATATCATCTCTTTTCTGTTAGTATTTCGTAATATTCGCATGCCCGAACTGTGGCATACCTGTGAATGTATTCTTGCATAACCCTGGTCAGCTCAAAACAACGTGACTAATCTCTACAATTCAGGAGTTACTATATTCAGTTTCTCGTTTATGCTTTTGGTAACTTCTATTGGGTTGGCTTTGATCTTGTGCCTCAATCAAGAATCCTGTCTTAGCACCGAGTTCTGCATTTTTCAACTACCACTACAAAATTTTCCCTCTCTATTATCATTTTGTTCAACCTTTTCAGAGGATATTCTATTTCCCATTTTTCTATTTTGTATTTGTTGACTTCTTTGAAGATAGAAAATACCCTATTCTATTTAGTCGCTGCTTGTTCTAGTTTATTATCATTATTATTATTATTATTATTATTATTATTATTATTATTATTATTATTATTATTATTATTATTCTCATTCAGTAGTTTTATTTTTATAGCGTGCTTTCACTTCACTACCGAGCGCAACTCTGTGTGCCTTGGGTATGTGCTGTGGTTTGCTGTGGTGCTCTTATGGTTACTGTATTGAAAGTGTTTTGCGTAGGATGTATGCAGTGCCCAGTAGTGCAATTTGCTGTATGTTATATATACTTGTAAATCCTGGTGTTTTTGTTATTATTATTATTATTATCATTTTTATTATTATTATTATTATCATTAATATTATTATTGCTTCTAACGCTGGAGATGTACTACAGTGTCAGCTGTTTACTACCAGTGAACTACGGCAATTATTATTATTATTATTGTTCAGTAGTTTTATTTTTATAACGTGCTTTCACTTCACTACCGAGCGCAGCTCTGTTCGCCTTGGGTATGTGCTGTGGTTTGCTGTGGTGTTCTTATGGTTACTGTATTGAAAGTGTTTTGCGTAGGATGTGTGCAGTGCCCAGTAGTGCAATTTTCTGTATGTTATATATATTTGTAAGTCCTGGTGTTTTTGTTATGTATTTGTCTGAATATTTTTTTTATTATACCTAAGGCACCTACTATGATAGGAATTGTTTCTGTTTTTAGATTCCACATTCGAGTTACCTCTATTTCCAGGTCTTTGTATTTTGAAAGTGTTTCCATTTCTTTTAGAGAAACGTTGTCATCTGCTGGTATTGATACATCAATTAGAAAGTTTTTTTTTTCTTCATGATCTTTGACAACTATATCTGGTCTATTTGCCTTAATTTCTCTATCTGTGTGTATTGGCATATCCCAGAGTATGGTTGCTTTCTCGTTTTCTCTGACCTTTTCTGGCGTATGTTTATACCATCTTTTTTCTGTTGTTATTCCATAGTGTTGGCATAGCTATTATTATTATTATTATTATTATTATTATTATTATTATTATTATTATTATTTTCATTATTCTTTTGTAGATATTCCTGTAGTACCACTGAGTATATTTCGTTATAGTTTTCCAGTTGCATAAGGCTCTCCACGACACTGTTTCGTGGTAAATGTATCAAATTTTTGAAGGTGTATTCTAAATACAGTCGTTATTTTCTTGTTTTTCTGTCTTGTTAGTTCGTATACCATTAGTGCTGGGATATCTTGTGTATTAATGATTATCACTTTATCTTTTGCATTTGGTTCTATTTTTAAATGTTTATTTAATGGATTTTTAATATTCCTTCCTAATTTCTTCCTTTCGCTTGCGTTGTTGTACACTGACAATTTCACTGATTGCGAAGTAATGGTAATGCTGCATTTGATCTAATTCTCTTATCTCAGCATATTATTCTTCAGCATAAAATATCTTGTGGTATATTTTCGGATATTTCGTGTCATTAGTTCAAATTCGATCGATATCGACTTTGTCTTTTATCTTTCCTGGATCGATAACACAAAGTACCAATAAAGAACTGGATCACCCCAAATACGTGGATTTTTGACAATGTTGGAAATAGTTATTATCAATATTGTTGTTGTTTACGAAAGGAACTGGTAAAATCGTAAGCATGCCGGAGAAAATGCTCAGCTGCATTTCGTCCGTCTATACATTCTGAGTTCAAATTCCGCCGAGGTCGACTTTAGTTTCCATCCCTTTGAGATCGATAGAATAAGTAACAATCAAGTACTAGGGTCTATGTAACTGACTTCCCCTCCCCTCAAAAGCTTCTGACCCTGTACCAAAATTTGAAGCCCTTGTTATCATGTGTGCAGTGGGTGGCAGAATCGGTATAAAATGTTGAAAATGTTTTGTGATATTTAGTTACATCCCTTTACATTCTAGTTTCAAAACTAACCAAAGTTACCTTCGAAAGTCACCTTCGACCTTTATATTTTCCAAGTGGCAACATTATCGACCAATGTCCAGTTAAAAAGTATTTCATTCTTGTTATGAAAATTTTTTGGAACGTGGTAAATTAACAGAGAAAAAGTAGAGCAAATGTTAGTTATTATCATTGTGGTCATGAATATCTTACATATAGCTTATACAATCTGACATACTCTTCCTGAACTGTCGACCGGAGATCACAAAGATTTCACCACTTTCCAAGACTATCAGTCTTTCCAGCGGTGTTGAATGGTATTCATACTACTAGGGAATGGTTGGGATACTATGGCACAGACAGCACACTTTAACCGCCATGTGAAACCCCAGTTAACTATAACCATTCTAACCATGCAGCTAAAATTTAATGTTTTAATGCTTTGACGATTTATTCTTTGCTTTCACCTTCGTACTTCCTTCAAATACCTCGATTACAACCACGATTAATTATTTTCCATTTCTTTCCCCATTTTGCAAAACATTGCTCTGCTACACTTTCTAAGTCCAATGCAAGTCAAGTAAAATAGTGTAAATGCAGCTATTTCACTCTCCTGGAAGCAGCGTACATTGTCATACTTGTAGTTCCAACGATTCACAAAGTTTTTCATATTTTTAGACTCTTCTTTCTTGATCCATACTATATTTCCATCCAAAGACATCATCACCTCAACAAACAGGAAAAGTTTTGTCAAGCCAGACCAAGTCAGAACGTTGCTCCATTACGATAACACGAACGCTTGATCACACCAACACTTCCTTCAAATCCATGTGCACCTTCCAGTCATCGGTATCATGCATAAATTTGGCTCTTAACTTGCTTTTGTTGACGTTTCAGTATTGTTATTTCTCATCATCCTTTTGGAATATAACAAGCATTCACTGACGTAACACCTTACCCCAATGATACACTACATATAAGTTATTGTAAAGAAAACACCTCTTGCATATAATCTAACTTAAACTACCTAAACGTAGAAGTGGCAATAAGAAAACGTATTACATGGTCCACGCCACCATATAACATTAATGTGGTTACACATATCGCATAAACCTTCTTCCTTTACAATAGAAAATATTTTCTTCCGCAACATAAGTATATTCAGTTATTCCTAGCATTAGCCGGAGTTTAGCTACGTCTAACTTACACAAACTCAGCGAAAATGAAAACGATCATCACAGCAGTAATAACTGCTTAGAATGTAACCTATAAATATATAGGCAACGCTGATAATTCCTTCACTTACTACTTGACTTCCAGCTCCAAATATAGGTACACTTTATATACTTCACAGCTAGTCCCTGACATGTTCTCGAACGAAACAAAACGCCTCTTGTTGCACTCACTATCTTAATAAAGCACATGCATGTGTCTGACATGTATATATATATATATGCACGTTTTTATCCATGCGCACTACTTCACATACGTATGATAAAATATTGTCATACGTTACTCCCGCATGCATGTATACATCATTCACATACATATATTTCCTATTTTTATCGTATATTCTTTGTAATTAAAACTTCTTGTATTTCTTCTTTACATGTTTTTCTTTTTAACCAATAACAATTTCGGTTGGCCCTCGCTAATAAAAGAAATCTTGATCTTTGTCAATATATATTCTTTATGTAATGGCAAAACTAATAGTGAGAATTGAGTTCCAGCAGAGACCAATCGAAGAAATGACAGGGCCAACCTACTCATTACAGCAAGTTACTAATAAACGATAAATAATCAAGTTGCTATGGCAACAGGAACTTTCTACATAAACGTAGACCATGTTTCTAAATTCATCACTATATAATGTTCAGAGAACTGTTTTCATTATCTGAATTACTATTTCACTTCATTTATTTGATTTCTCTTCCATTGTCAAACTACATTTATTTATTTATTTATTTTATATATATACATATTATACTTTTTCTTTTTTCATTTTCCGCACAATCAGTTGCTTTATTACTGTTTTTTAAAATTAGTATTTTGGCGAGTCTTTAAGGAATTTCACATAACCAAATATTTATGGAAAAATAAAAAGAAAGTAAAAAAAAATATAGAAAAGAAGAAATGAAATTCTTTCATTAATGAATTGAAGTTTTTCTTTCAATTAATTTTGTATTTTCTCTGACCTTTGTACCTTGTAGAAATTAACTTTGGAATCGATAACCAGAAACAGCGACTTCCTACCTCTCTCACTCCTAAATAGACGTCGATGAATGTCTCACAGTGATTTTGGTGTAGGAGGAGGGTATCAATAAATTTGGAAATATCAATTCATATAAACTCTCTGAAGACAAAAAACATAGAAAAAAAAACTTGAGTTTGCTGTGGTTAAAGAAAGAAATAATGGAGTACATAAGTTGATATTAATGTCTAAAGGGTCAGCACTTAGCAAGTGGAAGTTGAGTATCAATTCCAGGTTAGCGTCGGGAGTTATTTAAATTTCTGAAGCTTCTTATTCCAATAGAATAGCAGTGTCAGTTATTTTATATAAAGCAGACATTACGCATGAAGACATTTAGATTGCTGAACATTACGATGGACAAAAGAAATAACTGAAGTGCTTTGGAGTTGCAATGTTAATCAGCGACAAAGGTATAAGAATTGACAACATTTTTTTGGTCTGGGATTCATCAAAAGATAAGTTATAAAAGAGAGATACCAGATCAATAAAGTCTAATATGTGAAAATAGGTAGACGTATGTTGGAAGTTACAGATTAATCGATTCAAGATTCTAATCATATCACCTTAGCTACCATACTAAGGCCTTTTAAACTGCATTAAAAAAACGACATCTATTTTCAGGTCTACCGGAAAAGGCAACAGAAAAACAAACCTAGTGCAGTGTTATTAGACTGACTTAATGTTTTTGAATATATGAAGCGAAATATTAAATTTTGGTATAAACACAAAGGAGGGAATTTTGAGAGGAAGAGTAATCAATTTCAGTATTTTATTGACTCTGAAGGGAAGAAATGCAAAAATTGATCGCGGTGGAATTTGAACTCCAAGCATAAAGAACCGGAATAAATACCGCAAAGCACTTCTTCTGACGGTCTAACGAGTCTGCCACCTGGCGGCTTTTGTACGATATGATACTCGTGGTTGATGACCTCACGCGAGGTAGCGAGACAGGTAGACGAAATGTGTTGCCTATCAGACATCCATCGTTCAATATTTTTCATGTAGGAAGGTGGCGAGCTTAGCGATATTTCGTCTGCCGTTACGGTCTGAGTTCAAATTCCGCTGAGGTCGAATTTGCCTTTCATCCTTTCGGGGTCGATGAATTAAGTACCAGTTACGCACTGGGACCGATGTAATCGACTGAAACCATTTGTCTGTCCTTTTTTGTCCCCTTTATTACCCACTGTGGGCAATAAAGACATACATATTTTTCATGTAGATCATTGTTTTGTGGATTATGTATGCATGATGTACGTATGCATGTATGTATGTATGTATGTATTTATGTATGTCTGTATGTATGTATGTATGTATATATGAATGTATGTGTGCATGTACGTACGATTGTATGTACGCACGTTTGTATGTATGTATGTATGTATGTATGTATATATGAATGTATGTGTGCATGTACGTACGATTGTATGTACGCACGTTTGTATGTATGTATGTATGTATGGATGTGCATACGTACGTATGTATGTATAGCTGCATGTAATATATACACACATACATACACATACGCACACTTACGCTTGCACACATGTATTTATATGCACACATACGATATGATGATCGTAGTCTCTCGTAGCCTGAGACAAACGGTTTGCACACGCTTGACAACGAGTATTAGTTTGTTTACGTCCTCCTAAATTAGCAATTCGGTAAAAGAGAAACCGATAGAATAAATATATGACTGTAAACAAAGTTGTACTGGGGTAGAGTGTCCGGCTTTTCTAACATTGCCGCAGTACAACGACAGAAACAAGTAAAAGAAAAATAATGGTATGGTCATTGCTGGCTAACATGCTTTAGGACAAAGATCAGTTCCGTTAATGCTGACGTGAGTGAGATAAACTGCAACAATCAGCTATTGATTAACCAATTGGATGTTTCTGTGAGATGCAAAAAGCCTGTTGAAGTCATTGATCTCGAATGCATGTAAATAAAAGACACTTATACTGATTACACGAGGAGAAAGTAATTTTGTCCTCAAAGACAAAATATTCCGGTGAAACAGTTGAGTTAACATAACTCTATTTACGACGTCAATGCTATTTCCTTCATGTGATAATTGTTTCGTTACTAGAAGAATTGGGGAGCTAGAAATAGCTGCAGAAGAGCTAGTTAATAATGTTTTAAAGGATCCACACTTTTAGCATAACCTCGCACAGAAGGACAGAAAATTGATAAAAATAAACACACGAAAAGAAAAAAGACAGAGTGCAAGAGAAGAGATATACGGATAAAGAGACTTATATATAACGAGATAAACGGATAAGGAGACGTACATAGCGTGATAAATAGATAAGGATATATATATATATATATATATATATATACGCATACATATGTGTGTGTGTATGTGTACGTGTGTGTATGCTAATATATATATATATATATATGTATATATACATATACATGTGTGTGAGTGTATGTGTGTGCATATACGGCATGTAACCAGAGGATTATTAAATAGACGTTTAAGATAACTAATTCAAGAACACTGTTAACATCTTATCTTTCGTCAGATATGCGTTCAACTTCATGTCTTTTTTTAAAAATACCCACAGGTAGCTGCCGGTGTGTATATAGCCTCGAGAAGAAGAACAGAATACAAGTAATTAAAAATAAATCCGTTAGCTTCCTATTCTTTCTCATACACACTCTTTCTCTCTCTCCTATATATATATATATATATATATATATATATATATATATATATATATATATATATGTACATATGTATGCATATGTATGGATGTATATGTATGTATATATGTGTGTATGTATGTGTATGTATGTATGTATTATTTATGTATACGCGTGTATATGTATGTATGTATGTATGTATGTATGCATATGTATTATATCTGTATATAAATGTATATTATATATATACACACAAATGTATGTGTATATGTATATATGTGTGTGTGTGTGCGCGTGTATGAAGTAGCATAATACACACACATGTTTATACATTCATATATGCATATATGTATGTATGAATGGATATGTGCATGTATATAAATATTTGTTTGTGTGTGTATGTATTTGTCTGTCAATCTATTCCCCTTCTCTCTCTCTCTCTCTGTTTATCTCTCTCTCTCTCTCTCTATATATATATATATATATATATATATATAAACACACACACAAACACGCACACACGCACACACACACACACACACACACACGCACACACACACACACACACACACACACACACACACACACAGAGTGAGAGATGCGGGTGAGACGTGGGGAGCGAGAAAGATGGTGAGTAAACTAGTTATGAGTATTTTCAAAATGTCGTGATGTTGAATGCGTACCTGACCAAAGATAAAGTTTTGAAGTACATCTCTGATTTATTCAGTTTAAACATCTAGTTCAGAATCTCGTTATATATATACTCTACCTCCCCTTATCCATTTAACCCCCCCCTCTCTCTCTCACCCTCTTTCTCTTTCTTTCCCTCTTATTTTTGTACACTATTTTCTCCGCGAGGCTATGGAAGTACTGAGTTACCTGCGGCTTAGTGTTTTTTGTAGCTGAAAAATGAAGGCGACAAAAGCATTAAATGTTTGTAAGTCAGTACAGGAATGCTAGGAAGCTGGTGACGTCTACAAGATTGGGAAATGCTATCGCTGCCAAGAAGGGGGAATAGGAATAAAGGTTGGAACAGCTGAAAATTTCTCAACTTGCTATAGTCAGGAATCAGGAAGATTCTCGCCATAATGTTACTCAACCAGTGACGCAGCTTGAATGTGTGTCCCTCGTGGCGGCTTTTAAATTTGCCGCTGTCCCTGGGCCAATGCAACCTATACAGGCTTATACGGCAGATCTAAAAGTGTCGCCCCCATAAAAGCTTTGTCCAGAGAAGACAAGCCTATCGCTCTTCTTCCCCTAGTTACGGTACTGTGCTCAGCTGTAGTTTTGTTTAAAACACACGTAAGTTCCGAAGAAGCATCATGGATACGATGTTCTAACATCGTTAGAAATGTGTGGAACAGAACACGGCACTGTATGCAGTTTTCAACGACGTCACGTAGTCAATCGAGCCAGTAAACCAGTCGGGTACTCAGATGTGGTGTAAGTCCAGAAATAAACCTACGTATGATTGATTCACTAAACACTGGCATGAAGGCTTGGGTTACGCAACTGAACTTCAGCCCCTCACAGTTTGATATTACAGTGGGAGTCAAACTAAAGCCAGCGTTACGCTATACGTGCCTGAGACCTTCGAGAAGAATTTCGCTACTCAACTGACTTCAGACAATTCCTACTGCTAAATCTATTAAAGCGACATATTTCTAAACCAAGTCTAAAACACGAATTATGTTAGAGATGGAAATGTTATTTACAGATGAATGTGCTCTTGTGTCCCATAGAGTAGAAGTCATGGAAAACTTGGTGGATGTTTTTGGTAGTGTGACCACAAAAGTATCTCCATAGCATATTAGTCGATATAAATTTTGATTGATTTCTTCAGTTACACTTTGAATTGTATTGAGAGAGGGAGGGAAAGAGAGAGGAGGAAGAGAGAGGAGGTGAGAGATACAAATAGAGTTAACGTAAGAGGCACAGGATAAGTCCACGTGCTAGGCTTGATGGCAGGCAATGAGTAAAGGAACGCTACACACACGTGATGAGAAAGAAACAGCGGAGGTAGAAGAAGAAGAAGAAGAAGAAGAAATATTGTGATGATTTTATACTACAAATTATACACGGGATAATAAAAACGTTGGTAGGTGTTACACAAATAAGAAATTTGTGTTATTTAATCATATTTTAGGGCAATAAACATTTTTCTTTTGAAAATTAGTATTCATTCCACCATTTTGTCTAAATACTAGGAAATTTGATGAGTCGTGATTCATAATTGCGATATGAGGAACCAGGAAAGACTCCAAGTGAAAAACAAGGATGTGTTTAAATGCAGCATGGGAGAGATTAAACATTGATAACCACAGCTTGACCACAGTAATTCAGAACACAATTATGGAAGAGATCGATCCAGTCTTGATGCTATAACGCTAGTCTTTGCATATGGACAGTTATCATCGATTTTGACAGACGATCTATGATGATGATGATGAACCGCTTAGTCGTTATAATTATTATGTTCGATTAATAACCAATACTATGTGCGTTTTCCATTGTTCATTTCTTCATTTTGAATTAGCATAAATGCATAATATTTCTGAAGCATCAATAAAAAAAAATCTGTATTTAAATTAATTAAGATAGAAACATGAAACTCGGATAAATAATGGTTTCAAACTTTAGCACAAGACTAGCAACGTTAGGGAGGAGTAAGTTGATGATTACAGCGCTTCACTGCTGAACTGATAATATTTTATCTACCCCCAAAGAATGTAGTCAACCTCGGCGGAACTTAGAACGAAAAGAGCCGGAAGAAATGTCCTTAGCATTTTGTCCGATAAGCTAACGATTCTGCCAGCTCACTGCCTCTAACTTCGAAAAATAATCCTTTCTACTTTAGGCACAAGGCTTGAAATTTTAGAGGAGAGGGCCAGTCGATTAGATCGACCCCAGTACGCAACTGGTACTTAATTTATCAACCCCGACGGAATGAAAGGTAAAGTCGACCTCGGTGGAATTTCAACTCAGAACGTAAAGACAGACGAAATACTGCTAAGCATTTCGCCCGGCGTGCTAACAATTCTTATTTCTTTATTGCCCACAAGGAGCTAAACATAGAGAGGACAAACAAGGACAGACAGATGGGTTAAGTCGATTACATCGACCCCAGTGCGAAACTGGTACTTAATTTATCGACCCCCAAAGGATGAAGGGCAAAGTCGACCTCGGCGGAATTTGAACTCAGAACGTAACGGCAGAAGAAATACCGCTAAGCATTTCGCCCGGCGTTCTAACAATTCTGCCAGCTCACCGCCTTAACTTCGAAAAATAATACTAATATTGTGGAATAGAGATTTCAGCGGGAATTGAACCTCGAATTAGCCTGTTAACTGATGCCTTCAAATCAATGTTTAAGTTGTTATATGCGAAAGTAGATCAAGATAAAGATATTCATTTCTACCCGAAGCGCAAGACCTGAAATTTGGCGGGTTGGGGTGGGGGTGGAGGTGGCGTGTAGATTACGATGACCCCCGGTGCTTGACTGGTATTTATTTTATCGATCCCGAAAGGGGGTGAATGGTACAGTCGACTGCGACGGAATTTGAACTCAGAACGTAAAGATGGACGAAAGGAATCAAAATAAAGATATTGAAAAAAACAATTTGACATACCTTGACTAATATCTTTCTAGGTACCCATAGGTGCTTTCTATTCTTTCCACGTACCCTGTTGTTGCTTTAGGTTAATTGTAACAGCAACACACTTGTTGGTGTTGATAATGTTTCTATTATTATGACATAACAATTTGATTACCTGGTGTTGGCAGGGTACCAGTTGAAAGCTATATCAAGATATTTGTTTCTATTTGTATTCATTTTATTTCGCGTTTCATACTAAATAGATTCAATATCTTAGCTCACGCAACCCCATTATTAATTGTTTCGTATTAATGTTATTCTGCAAGGACGGTGAGCTGGCGGAATCATATAAACGCCAGACAAAATGCTTTGCGGCATTTATAAGGGTTCTTTATGTTCTGAGGTCAACTTTGTCTTTCATCCCTTCACGGGGTTAATAAAATAAAGTACCAGTAACGTACTGGGGTTGACGTAATCGACTAACACCTCCCCTCAAGATTGTTAGCCTTGGGTATCATTTTCAGATCATTAATATAAACCTGAATGCACCGAATTGTCAGGCCTGAAAAGCCAGGAATTTTATTTCATTTGAAACAGTTGTAGAAAAAAGAGATGGATACAGCCGTAGGTTACTGAGTGAATGTAAAACGTTTTCAATCTCTAGATGAAGCTGATCTCTATCTTTTACACCACTAACGTCCCCCAGGAAAAACATAACAACTTGCTATTTTCCACTCTTTTTGGTGCTTGGTTTCAGAAGAAATCAATATTTTATAGCAGCTGGTCAGCGTCCAATAGCAATCATTGATCTCGTTTACTAGCACGATTAGTACCGTAGAGAAAGGCATCGAGAACACTGTATCGTATTTCCCTTTACGTACACACACACACACACACACACACACACACACACACACACACACACACACACACATGCATATATATCGTTAGATCATGGGTTCGCTTCCCAGACCAAGTGGAGCGTTGCGTTTTCGAGCAAAACACTTCATTTCACGTTGTTCCATTTCCGCTCAGCTGTGAATGGGTTACACTGTAACAGAATAACCTTCCGACAGTTGAGTGGCGTCATTCGGCTGCTAAAACAATACGAAGCGGATTGTGGCCAGCGGTGTATCACAACATGCCATAGTCTGGTCGATACTGATAGCGTGGCTTAGTGGTTAGGGTAATTGGCTCACGATTGTAAGGTCGTGAGTTCGATTCCTGGCGGCGCGTTGTGTATTTGTGCAAGACACTTCATTTCTTGTTCCAGTCCACTCAGTATCTGTAACTCAAAGGGCTAGCCTTGACACATTCTCTGTCACGCTGAATCTCCCTGAGAACTATGTTAAGGGCACGCGTGTCTATGGAGAGCTCAGCGACTTGCGTGTAAATTTCAGGCTGTTCCGTTGATCGGATCAACTGGAACACTCGTCGTTGAAACTGACAGAGTGATAGTTACCGATAGCGTGATATATATATATATATATAGGTGCCACGGACCCATGTGAACCCGAACCCATGTGGTTGGGAAGCATGCTTCTTACCACACGGCCACTCTTATATATATACAGTAACAGTACCAAATAGGAAAATTTATTTGTCAACAGAATGTGGCGGTAACCACCCAGAAACCATGGTCTGTGAGTATCACGTAAGGTTGGAGATGGGAGCGGTGACCTCCCTTGCAAACACTATACGGACACAGACTGTGTGTCGATATCCAGCTGGAAAAGATGTTTCCCAAGGGCTTAAACAACAGTAACATCATCCTTTATTGGACCACCACATTCTGTTGGAAAATAAACTTTACTATATATGTGTGTGTGTGAAAAGATGGAGTGTATTCCCACGTGGGAATAATATAAGAGAATTTGTTTTGGGATTTGAAAATGCACCTGAATCTCAAAACGTGTAGTCGTAAATTTTGTAGTAGATATATTTACATACCAAGCGGATTTGGACAAAAGTTTTGCTTATGAAATTTGGCAAATACGTTTAAACGATCAATTATTCAAATGTTCACAGAAATTTCATTGTTTCACAGGGATACATACACATACAGTCAGAGAGAGAAAAAAGTTCACTTTAATAAAATTTAATCACTTTCTCCTCTCGATATGTGTATAGTTTACGAAGAGAGAACAGACACCTAAGTATACTTCTGAGTATCTTAACTAGTGAGGTATTTTATGGATTCAGAAGAATGAAATGTAAAGTCGATTTTCAAAAGAATATGAATTCAGCATATGAAAGGACGTGAGTGGCACCACAAATCCGTCGCTTATTATCACCTTATCAACTCCTTACTGTTTTATCTAACATCTTTATTTTCGTAGATGAATGCTTAAAGTGAGAAGATTAGGATGGACCAAAATTCAAGCTTTCTTTTCATGACTCGGGAGTTGTGAAATATTCAATCGACCAATGCTAGATTTTAATGAAGAGCGCTGTGGCAGGTGCAGTTTCGTTTGACTGCAACCCTGGAAGACACAAAAGCGAGCGGCTTGTAGTTTTGTGCTTATCGGTGAAAATAGTGATGTTTCCGCCAATCAGCGAACTGTAAACAGAAAATCCTTCCCCCAACATCGCTTGATAACCGATGCTGGTGTGTTTACCTCCCCGTAACGTAGCGGTTCGGCAAAAGGGACCGATAGAATAAGTAATAGGCTTACAAAGAATAAGTCCTGGGGTCGATTTGCTTGACTAAAGGCGGTGCTCCAGTATGGCCACAGCCAAATGACTGAAACAAGTAAAAGAGTAAAAGTGTATCTGTGCACAATTAGATTTCACTTTCTTCGTTATTCATCTCCCTTATTTGAATATCAGCAACAAAGACTTACAATTAATCTTATCAAATGTTTGGATCTTTTTTAAAACGGGGGCCACAGTATTTTCTTAACGAAACACTTTGAAACTTCGAACACTGGTAGAACGTGTCATATAAAACATCTTTTTCTCTTAGTCTTCTTTAAAAAAAAAAAGAAATCCCTAAATTATTCCATGTTAAAGTTGTCGTATTTCTGTAATTTCAACCAACCACTGACGTCCATTCAGCCGATATACATTAAGTGCCGACTACATAAACAAACGATTCTGAAACAATTCTATCGGTGATAAAATTATTATTTCCTTGTCAAAAAATGGCTGAAGCATATTGGCAGTAGCTAATAAACATTTCTATTATAGGCTAACCCTAACCGTAGGGTTAGGGTAAAACAGCAAATTTAAAAAGAAAAAAGCAAATAAAACGAAGAAAAAAAAAGAAAATGAAAAAAGCAAATTTAAAATGAAAAAAGCAAATTTAACGAAGGAAAACGAACACACGTGTTGCCTCTCTGCAAATGTCAGAAGTTATGGACATTAAATACGCTTTACACCGCTTAATCAGCCAAAGGAGTAAATGTAAACAACTGAATACTTGTTAGTGATTGGTTGAAATTATCGAAATAAGACAATTTTTTACATGAAATAAATTCGAATACAAAAATATTTTTCTGTTCTATAACACAAAATAGATAAGTATACGAAGTTTGAAAGTCTTTCGGTACCAAAAACACTACGTAAAACATTAATGAAAACTGTGGCCCCCGTTTTAAAATAGATCCAAATGTTTCCTTCTTCTACTCCTCCAAATCTTCATCTTCCTCCTCTTCTGCTCTCCGAACTCCTCGATCCATCAACAATTCTTCCACCCTGTTCCATCATTCTCCACGCACATTAACTACATTAATTAATGAATTTTATAATTATTATTATTATTAATATGCGCTCTTTTAAAGCCTATCCAGGCTCATGGACCCGGTTCCCCGGTTTCTATAGTGTATGTGTTCCCTCCCCCCTCAGCTGGACGGGACGCCAATCCATCACAGCTTTACTCAAGAAACAGGAAGAAAGAGTGAGAGAAAGTTGGGGCGTAAGAGTATAACAGTGGTGCCCCCCCCCCCCTGCCGGAGCCTCGTGGAGCTTTAGGTGTTTTCGCTCAATAAACACACACAACGCCCGGTCTGGGAATAGAAACCGTGATTCTCCGATCGTGAGTCCGCTGCTCTAACCACTGGGCCATTGCACCTTCACACAAATAATGAATTACCTGCTCTTAATCTCTTAAACCCGCGATTGCACTTTAGCGAGCATGATTTCGTTTGACTATACCCCTGCAAAAGCGAACGGCCACTGACTCACTAATTAGCGGAGACATCGATGTTCTCCGCGGTAAACATAAAACCACGAGGCTGTCTAGTCCTTCGTCACCAAATTGTCAGCACTCTAGATTTCTCCCCATGTTTTTTTTTTTTCTGGCAGCTTGCAACCGTTCAAGATAAACGTCAACTGTAACAATCTCAGCAACCACGGAAAGATTACAAATGTCATGGACACAACTCTTTATTCAGCACGAAACCGATCAATAAACAAATAAATAACAATAATTCAATTTCGATTAGATTTCGGGTATTTTCATTGTTATTAATTAGTTTAAAACAGAAACCATTATTACATTATTAATTAATTAGTTTAAGACGGCGAGCTGACACAACTGTTAGAGCGTCAAAAAAAAAAAAAAATGCTCTGCGGTATTGTTTGTTCCGGCTCTTTACATTCTGAGTTCAAATCCCACTGGGCTCAATTTTACCCTTTCATCCTGTTGAGTCTAATAAAATAAAGTACCTATCAAGTACTGAAGTTGATGGCATTGACTAAGTCTCTCCTCTTCAAAATTACTGGTCGTGCACATTAGTTTAAAGAGGAAACCTTTACTATTAGTTAATTAGCATAAGGTGACGACGAGCTGGTGGAATCGTTAGAGCGACGAGAAAAATGCTTTGCAGTATTTGCTTCAGCCCTACACTTTGAGTTCAAATTCTCCCAAAGTCAACTCTACGTTTCATACTTTCGGAGTCAATAACACTTGTCAAGCATTGGGATTGCTGGTATCAACTTACCACCCCCAACGACGTCGCCTCAATATCGCTGGTCTTACTCCTAAATTAGAAAAACATTATTAATTAATTATAAAAAGTTTTGTTAAAAACAATAATTATTAGAAATAATAATTATTTTTAAAAATGAATTGTTAGAAACAATTAATTAGTTAGAAGAGTGGGGAAATGTTAGAATCGGTGGTGGCGGAGTGATTAGTGGAGCGTTGGACAAACTATCTTGTGATATTTAATCACGTGTCCATTTATTTTCTGAGTTCAAAACGTACCGAAGGCGACTTTGCACTTGTGTTCTTCCTTCCAAGATTGAGAAGAGATTGAAACAGTGGGTGTGATTGATATTCTACTTGAACACCTACAGCTTACTGATTATATTTTTCTGGCTTTTTATTATCTCAGTTCAAACCCCACTGAGATCAATTATGTCTTTCATCTCTCTGGGACTGATAAAATAAAGTACCAGTCGAATACTGAGGTCAACGTTATCGACTAACCTTCCTAAAACAAACAAAATAAATTCTGGTCTCCTGCTTAAATCAGAAACAATTGCTAATAACTCACGTATTGATACTTTAGTAATTAATGTCAGTTCATTAACCTTGTATTATTAGGTAAATGATTTATGTCAGTCATAAGTTTTGTTTACCGTTTAATAAGTAATCTTTCCTGGCTACAGCGGTTTCGGAGGAAAGAGCGACTGAATTTTCATTAATTGATGAATCTTAATTAAGCCTTTAAGCCCGATCTTCAACCTAAGCAGCTAAAAAAAGGCTCTCGTGGGTTTGATTTCACAACAGATATTTGTCCGTATATTTTTTTTATTTAGAAAGGAAATAGTATAGTCTGTACGTGCACCACCATCGCTCCCTCTCTCTTTCTCCTTTCCTTCCTTTCTCTCCTTCCCCCTCTCCCTCTCCGTTCCCCCCTCTCTCTCCCTGCTTCTCTGTCTCTGTCTGTCTGTCTGTCTGTCTGTCTCTGCTTCTCTGTCTCTCTCCTAAAATATATTGGCTATGAAAACCTATTGGTCTGCATGAGATTACATTGAGCGCAAATACATGGTGTCCCAATAAGATGAGACAGACACCAAACACATATTGGATAGGTAGGGTGTTGGTCAATGTGGGGCCAATTTTACACCCAATATGGACAGGCAACGTTACATGCAATCATGTATGTAACCATATGTCTTGTTTGATGGGTAAATAAATGTGCAAGGAATAATAGAATACGTATTATGACCATATCTAGCCTAACCGTCTCGGAATATGTCCGATTCGACCACACTAGCCATCTCAATCACACCAGCCATCTCGGTTACGCCACCCGTCTCGATAAAGCCACCCATTTTGTTCCTGCATAACATTTGAGAGATCAGCATAGCCACACCCTGTGTCCGTACAGAAGTAATCAGTGAAGGATTCTGCAGGGTGGCCGACCCGAGTATATCCAAGTTGGTGTGTCCAAACGTGTCTAACACTAATGAGTTCTTGCTTACTACTCTTACAACGTCTCTCTCACTTCTCTCACGATATCATTTATTTCAAAAAGACTACCATACAACTTTTGACCCGTATAACATGCTGTCTGTCTGCTCCCTCTGTCTTTTATGCTGCTACTATAATAACCTTGAAGGTAACTGTACTGATAACTCCACCTCTCAGTTATCCCCGATCCATTCGTCTATCAACTTCTCGTCACCCTTCTGGCATACAAACCCTGCGCCGCACTAATCACTATTCACAGTCCTTCTTCATAGAAACCAGCCGGCTGGAATCTTTTCCCTGCTCATGCTATTCTTGTAGATGTTTCCCTGCAACAGTTTAAACGGAATATTAACGGCATCACAGATCACAGAGAACTTGCGAGGGTCTTTCCTCCAGACTCAGCAAATAAAAAAGAAAGACAGTCTTGAGTTGGGTGCCCTGTCCGCAAGATATTCAGAACATATTCTGCTAATAGCATGTGGGTGTAAAAGCCATCAAGCCTTGCTTCTATGTGTTTGGTGGATACTCAGCCAGTGGAGCCATAACATAGCACTGATTCAATTGTAGAATGGAAGAAGTTCCTCTTCGTGTCATCAGATAGTAATGACAACTAGAAGTCACTGAAGCCATCAAAATCAAGCCATACTTTTGCGAGATGAATTTTTGCATATTTTTCTGTGAATGCGACGTTACTTTCGAAGTAAATACATCTGCTACAACCAGAGGCAGGACAAACAAACACATTCATAGAAAACTTTTTCTTAACCACTAGGATGGGTAATTTATGCTATAGACTTCCCTAGTAATTTCTAGAGCTGTGTTCTATGAAAGCTTTGTAGAGCGACAGGTTAACGTCTATCGAATAAATCTTAACATAAATCCCTGATGGAGTACGTCTGTCTAACTTAATCAATCGACAAACGGAAAATTTAAAAATTCAAAAGCCGGGGTATATTTAGTGTATCGACAACAACTTTATTTAATTTTCAAATAAAATATAAAAAGATTTCCAATTTGCGTATCAACACATTCATATTACAACAGCTGTAAATAAAATTTCTTTGCGAAAAGACAGATCTGACATCTTATCTGAAATTTTACATTTACTGGATGGAAATTGAGAGAAATTCTCTGATCAAGTCACTTTAAGAAAAATATTGGAATATAAACTAGTGATGAAAGGTCACACAACATATTGTATTTCAATTCAGTATATTGGGTTGCTAATTATAAAACTGAAATCAGTATTTACATCCAATAAGAGGTTAATTAAACTTAGTTAAGTTTCTTGAGAAGACATAAATTAGCAATTGTGATCGATCTTTGACTGCAGATGATAGAAAACAAAAACAAAAAAATAATTGATATTATTTCAAAGTTCGCAAATTATAGTCTACAAGCAGGTCGATGGTGAGTATTTGATCAAATAGATTTTGATTATAGTTTCTCCTACGCTACACCTTATATATATATATGTCTCTCTTCTTCACCATCTCCTCCTCATAATTTCCTTCTTCTTCACCTTCCTAACCTATCTCCTAATACACACACACTCACACAAACACACAAATACGTGCGTGCTAATGCCACATATACATGTATACATACACACAAACACACGCAGACATATATATATATATATATATATATATATATATATATATATATATATATATATATATATATATATATACGCATACGTACATACAGAGAGGAAGTGAGGCGAAGGAGAAAGAGGGAGACAAGAAAATATGAAATTAGATAAAAAGAAAGGAAATGGTCAAAAAATCTCTGTATGTGTATATATGTCTATATTGCATATGTTTATATGTGTAAACAGCTCGATTACACTTTCTCTACCCCGTCCCTTATATATATTAACATATAAAACTGATAGATACCAAATATATATATATATATATATATATACAAAATATATGAAATTATATGATATATATGCATATACGTATATATATATATATATATATATATATATATATATATATATATATATGTATGTATATATACGTACCAGCACATACATAACCATGAGTTATGTTAGCACAGCGGGAATAAATGTATGCTTATTAAACGGACGCGTGTAAAATTTTCAGCAGCTTATCCATAAACATGCTGTATGTATATATGTTTGTATATGGGAAAATAGAGAGTTTAAGAGAGAGAGAGAGAGAGAGAGAGAGAGAGAGAGAGAGAGAGAGTGAGAGAAAGGGGTGGGGTACTGGTGTGAAGAGTCAATAAATACTGAAGTACTACCAATATATTCCAAGACGAAATCGAACGAAGAAATTTCATTATTGCCAAAATGCCGCATTTCTATCCTGAATGTGCCCTATCACCAAGCTGTGTCTATAATCAGCAGTTTTAGAACCCAGCTGACGTTGCTATTTTGATATATATATAGATAGATAAACACACACGCCCATATATACATGCGGACGTATATATATATATATACATATATATATATATATATATATATATATATATATATATATATATATATATATATATATATACATATATATATGTGTGTGTGTGTGTGTGTGTGTGTGTGTGTGTGTGTGTGTGTGTGTGTGTGTGTGTGTGTGTGTGTGTGTATATACATATATGTATGTATATATGTATATGTATGTATATACATGTGTGTATACATATATACGTATATATATATATATATATATATATATATATATATATATATATATATATATATATATATATATATATATATATATATATATATATATATAGCTATATATGTGCACATACATCTCTATATATGCATATATGTATGTATATATATATATATATATATATATATATATAAATTTATATATACGTTCATATGTGTGCGTATGCGTCTACAAGTAATGCGTTTCTGTGTATACACGCGTATGTACATACATACCCGCATACACACACACACACACACACACACATATACATGTACATATATGCATGTACATATATATATAAATATATACGCACGCGCTCGCGCATACACATACACACGCTCGCACACATACGTATGTAAGTACGTATGTATGTATGTATGTATGACATTAATACCTCCAAATAACCCTCAGCTTATTGTGCACGAATATATACATATATGTTTTTAAATTTCAATCTCTTCTGTTTATTCTCCCTTACTATGATGTCCTCCCTTCAGTTCACTCTATTGACTATTTTTCTATAATTAATGTTCAACATAAACTAAAATTAAAGCTAGGTAAAGATTTAAAACAGGAAATTACGTAAACACTGGCGTATTTCAAGTAACCAATCAAACTCTCGAGAAACTGACGGACAGCCATATTTGACGGCTGAACAGCTAGCTCTCTGTTCAATAACTTATCTTCTCGCAGCCATGTTGCTTGAGTATAACCACTATTTATCTAATTTGTACACGAGCCAAAACTCTATCAAAACATCATATTTCTATTTCCAAGTAAACTAAATCAATAACTAGTTCGATAAAGAACTTGTGAGGTCATGTCGACTTTCAATAAGCGGCACATGTTGGAAACGACCCGACTCTCTCAGAAGACAAGTTCTGCAGTGGAATCGCTCCTCGCGTAAACGAGCAAACGAGAATGCAGATTGGGTGGAAACGAGTAAGGAGCAGTTGTTAAAGTTGTTAATCGTTGCTTGGGAGATAAATCTGAAATAGTTTAAGAAGGCTTATATAGGCTTTGGTATTGTATATACATTACTAGACGTGAACCGACATGTATTAA